>NC_134835.1:8815555-9115555 GCF_004210375.1 Tachypleus tridentatus | reverse complement strand
TCTATTAATATTTCTCTCGTAGAATTTCTTAACTATCTGTGGGAATTTAGTTTGTTTAAAAACTAATGAGTTAACTGTAACATCTAAAGTAAACGCCTCATAACATTAACATTAATAATAGAAATAAACGATCTTATAATATTAATACAAGAAATAAACAGCCCTTTAACATTAACATCTGAAATAAATGACCTAATAACATTAACTTTAATATTAGAAATAAATGACTTTATAACATGAACTTTAATACCAGAAATAAATGACCTTTCAATATTAACTTTAATACTAGAAATAAACGACTTTATAACATTAACTTTAATACCTGAAGTAAACATCTCATAATCATTAACACTAGAAATAAACGAACTTATAAAATTAACTTTAGTACTAGAAATAAATGACTTTATAACATTAAACCTGAAATAAACAAACTATAAACATTAACTTAATACTAGAAATAAACGATTTATAAACATTAACTTTAATACCAGAAATAAACGACTTTATAATATTAACTTTAATATCTGAAATAAACGACCTTTTAACATTAACCTTAATACCTGAAATAAAGAATCTTATAACATTAACTTTGATACTAGAAATAAACAATCTTATAACATTTTACTATAATGTAACTTTTGCTTATATGATACTCGAAAAAAACGTATTTATTTTCGATGTAAAACCTTCAACTTTGCGAAATTTATATACTGCGTGCATATAGATTTGCAACAGGGGTTATTATTTTCCCGTTTCGCCACCGTTTTCCGTAAGGGAGAACTTTATTTTTCTCCATTCTCAGAGTGCAGATATGACGTCATGAATACGTAACACGCGGTTCCAATGTACTGGCGCCGCGGGTAATTAAAATGATTTTTTTTTTACTTATGAGACAGCAGAATTGATCTTCTGAAAAAATAATTTTAGACTAAATAGGTAAATCTAGAAACATCATTACGATTAGTTGAAACTCGCCGTAACAAAGAATTTAAAGCTTTTGAACCTAAAATAAACGTTATTTACTTTTATTACATAAGTAGAAACACGCAAGCCTTCTTATCATTATTATGCGATTTCAACATCCAAATATTTTAGTGACACTACCTGAAAGTACACATTATGGAAGCAAAAAAACTATGAACGTCACTATCTTCCACTTTGTTAACTTTAATACTTGAACCCCGCCAGTGGCTCAGCGGTATGTCTGCGGACTTACAACGCAAAAATCCGGGTTTCGATATCCGTGGTGGGCAGAGTACAGATAGCCCATTGTGTAGCTTTGTGCTTAATTCAAAACAATTAATACTTGAAATAAAAGACCTTATAGTAACAACTTTATTATTTTTATTTAATCGGATATTCAACGCTTCACATTACAGTTTTTTTAGGAGCGTTTCACTGAAACACAAACTGTAACTGATAAAACAAAGTTTCAAATGCTTTAAATGATAATTTTAATCGAATCCATAGCGTCTATTTCTACAATGTGTGTTTGAAACATTGAAATGAATTGTATCGCTGATCAAATAAATCAGTAACCTTAGTAAACAAACGTTCTATCAAAAATATAGATTAAAATAGCAAAAGATAAGATGCAGACATAAAATAAATAAATTATAGACGCCATCTTTTGTCATTATTCATCATTGGTCGTAGATGTTTCATTATAACAACTGTAAATAGGCTTAGAGACCGAAGATGCTGCAGCAAAGCGAAACGTTGAGTGTTAAAGAAACAAGTTACGTTTTTATGTCATAATTTTCGTGTTCTTTTATACACAAATACATACTACGAAAATTTAATAATATGTTAACTTTTTGTGGTCCAGATGTTAGAGTACTTGTCTGAAACTAGTGAGATACTGGGTTCGGTATCATTTTGAGAAGGTATGCGCGTGAGCTTAGTTGTTACAATGGTTGAATTGAATGTGCTATATACAGTGCATGTAAATAGCACTTCTCGTGTACTTTAACCTGCAGGTCTTACAACTCGGCTAATTGAGGTATTGGCCGAAAAATTTTCTAGGCAGTGACTCGTGGCGAACAGAAGATAGATCTTAAATGCTAATGTTACTTATTTATGATTTGAAATGTTTAATGATCTAATTAATTTAAAACATGGAAGAATTTAGTAATTTTTTATTAAGCACAAATGCTACACAATAGGCTATCTGTACTCTGCCCATCACGGGTATCGAAACCCGGTTTTTAGCGCTATATGTCCGCAGACATACCGCTGAGCCACAGTAGAGGGCAAGAGTTAAGAATTCTTCTTACAGCCCACAACTTATTACAAGTCACATCTGATACTGAATATACGACCATTGAGTAAGGAAACTGAAATTTGCGTCTTGACTTTTTATTAAGGTTTGCTTGTTTTTGGTTTTAAATTTCGCACAAAGCTACTCGAGGGCTATCTGTGCTAGCCGTCCCTAATTTAGCAGTGTAAGACTAGAGGGAAGACAGCTAGTCATCACCACCCACCGCCAACTCTTGGGCTACTCTTTTACCAACGAATAATTGGATTGACCGTCACGTTATAACGCCCCCACGGCTGAAAGGGCGAGCATGTTTGACGCGACGGGGATGCGAACCCGCGACCCTCAGATTACGAGTCGCACGCCTTAACACGCCTGACCATGCTGGGCCTTTTTATTAAGATTCAATAGCCTTGTACAATTAATTAAGCGATTTTTCAACAATTTGGAAAGATTTTTTTTCTGCAGACGTCACAAAAATCGATAAAATAGTTCACATCTTAATGGTGTAAGTAGTAAACCTTTGGGTACACTTTATTTAAGACGCACATTTCAACAGTAATGAGCCAAAACATAATCTAAATGGGGTGATATAACGAGTACGTAATGTCGAGACCACGTGCATGAAGCCCTCTCGCAACAAGGTTCTGAATCGACGATTCAGAAAACTAGGAACTAGAGGTAGGAAAATCACAAATATATATATTATAATAATAATAATATCATATTAGTTTATTTTTGTTTGTTTTTTGAATTTCGCGCAAAGCTACTCGAGGGCTATCTGCGCTAGCCGTCCCTAATTTAGCAGTGTAAGACTAGAGAGAAGGCAGCTAGTCTTCACCACCCACCGCCAACTCTTGGGCTACTCTTTTACCAACGAATAGTGGGATTGACCATACGTAATAACGCCCCCGCGGCTGAAAGGGCGAGCAGGTTTGGTGCAATATCATATGAGAAAACGAACTCTTGAACACTGTTTGTAACACTAGTAGAAGGGTTAACTTACAGACAGCAAGTTACTGTGAGAGAACAATAATAATGGCGGAACTGGGTGTGGTAGTAAACGTTCACCGACCCTAGCACGTGCTTCCTACATACAGGTTTTCTAAACAAATAGTGCGACGAAGGAAATCTTTCGGAAAAAAAACTAGAAAAAATCCGGCTTTTTCCTGAATTGTTCTAAAATGGAAAGAAATATTGAGATACACAAGCCGCGCTACATTGTATAGTATTTCAAACACACACCTTTAATTAAAACGCACGGACCTGTTTCATAACCTGTGTAAATATAAATTGCTTGTGGAAAGACGAACTGATATTCGTTTTCTTCTTATTACAGATTAACGTGAGGGATTTGTTATGATTGATATATAAAGATATATAAACGTATTTTACCAGTCGGAACACGACATTAGAAAAATGTCGAAACATATTAAAAAAAAACACGTTCTTTTGGCCGCCAGTATTATGTGAAATTAGAATGTTAAAAGCGGCTTTGGGATTATTTTAAAATTATTAGACGTAAATATAGAAAATGTGAATATACATCCGTGACAGTAATAAAAAAAAGACATAAGCCAATAATAACAATAAATTAAATATCGAATCCCTGTGTTAAACATGTATTTTAAACTGATTAAAGCTTGGATTATTAAGCTAGAGTCACAGCTAAAACATGAAGTTTAGTTTATTAAAATACAATTTTGTACAAATTATCTAAATTAAATGAAAAAATACCAGTAAGAACATATCACTTGTCAAGCATCAAACCCAGTAGTGGTATATCATCACTACAGGAAACATCTCAAATATTGTGTTCTACGTTCGATCCCTTGATTTACGTATTTAACTTCTATAAGAGCATTGTCTGTACGGTTGTTGTAATAGTTACAAGACTACTATACTAGTGACGGTCTGCAATATCCATATGTTACCCTTTACAGTGTCTATTACACATCCTGTAGAGTTATAACTTTCATTCTTCAAAATGTATTCCAAAATTATTACTTAAGGACTTAATATTCAAATTTACAAAAAAAGTTCCAAAAATCATGTAATATCATCTCATTTTTTCATGTAAAGTAAAAGATAAAAAGTAATTTGAACGTCTTCTGTATCAAATTATGAAGTTATTTTACAATACTATAAGAATACAACTGGTGCTCAGGTAATCCATTGTGCAACTTTGTGTTTTAACAACAAAGAAACCTTATCAAGGGATACAACAGTGTTTATTTATGTATATTTTATATAACCCATCATGTAGCTTTCAGATTTAACAACACTCAAAGCTATACAAGGATTTAAATGTGTTTATTTATTTATATTTTATATAATCCATCGTGTAGGTTTGTGTTTTAACAACAACCAAACCTATAAAAGGGATGTAACTATGTTTATTTATTTATATTTTATATATTCCACCTGGGCTTTGTATTTTAAAAACAACCAAACCTATAAAAGACATACAACAGTGTTTATTTATTTACATTTTATATAGTGCATTTTGTAGCTTTATGTTTTAACAACAAAACCTATACAGTGAACGTAACTGTGTCCATTGCAAAGCTTTGTGTTTTAAGAAACACCAAAGCTATACAAGGATGTAATAGTGCCTATTTATTTATATTTTGCATTGTCAATTATTCAACTTTGTGTTCTAACAACAATCAAACCTATACAAGGGAAAAAACTGTGTTTATTTATTTATATTTTATATGATCAGTCGTGTAGCTTTCTGTTTTAACAACAACGAAACCTAAACGAGAAACTGTGCTAACGTATTTAATTTTACATAATCCATCATGTAGCTTTGTGTTTTAACAAAAACCATAGTTCTACTGGGGATGTATCTGTGTTTATTTATTTATATTTTATACAGTTCATCGTGCAGGTTTGTGTTTTTACAATAATCAAAGCTACACAAGGAATACAACTGTGTTTATTTATTTATTTTTCATATATCTGATATATTAGTTTTGTGTTTTCACAACAACTGAACTTACACGAGAAATAAACTGTACTTACGTATTTATATTTTATATGATCCGTCTTGTAGCTTTGTATTTCAACAAGAACAAAAGCTCTATAAGGGATGTAAGTGTGTTTATTTACTTATTCAACAAGAACAAAAGCTCTATAAGGGATGTAAGTGTGTTTATTTATTAATATTTTATAAAGTACTCCGTGCAGCTTTGTGTTTTAACAGCAATTAAACATATACAAGGGATATAAGTGTGTTTATTTATTAATATTTTATAAAGTACTTCGTGTAGCTTTGTGATTCAACAACAATTAAACCTACACAAGGGATCTAGGTGTGTTTATTTTTTAACTTTTAAACAGTCCATGATGTTGCTATGGATTTTAACAACAATCAGAGCTATACAAAGGATGCACGTGTGTTTATTTATTTATATTTTATGTAATCCATCGAGTAACTTTGTGTTTTAACAACAACCAAATCTATAAAATGGATGTAGCTATGTTATTTATTTATATTTTATATAGTCCACCGTGGAGCTTAGTATTTCAACATCAACCAAAACTATAAAAGGGATACAACTGTGTTTCTTTATTTATATTTTATATAGTGCATGGTGTAACAGTGTGTTTTAACTACAACCAAATATGTATACAAGGTATACAACTGTGTTTATTAAATTATGCATTATATAGTCAATAGTGTAGCTTTCTGTTTTAGCAAAAACAAAACATATACAAGGGATACAATTTTTTTTAATTATATATTATTTAGACCATCGTGTAGCTTTCCGTTTCAACAATAATCGAGCCTATACGGAGATAAAACCGTGTATGTTTATTTGTAGTTTTTACAGTCCACCGTCTAGCTTTGTGTTTTAACAACACCAAAGCTATACAAATAACGTAACTGTGTTTATTTATTTATATTTTATATAATCAATTAGACCGGCATGGCCGAGCGTATTCAGGCGTGCGACTCGTAATCCGAGGGTCGCGGGTTCGCATCTCGGTCGTGCTAAACACGTTCGTCCTTTTAGCCTTGGGGCGTTATAATGTGACGGTTAATCCCACTATTCGTTGGTAAAAGAGTAGCCCAAGATTTGGCGGTGGGTGGTGATGACTAGCTGCCTTCCCTCTAGTCTTACACTGATAAATTAGGGACGGCTCAGGTTTCTTCTCTTGATTGGGGGTTGTACAGTAGGCTAACAATCTACTCACTTAAAAAACCAGCCTGTTAATGAATCCGCAAGCGATTGCGGCACTATGTTCCTTCATGGAATCGAGAGGCATAAATAAAAAATAATAATATAATCAATTGTGTACCTTTGTGTTTTGAAAACAACCAAACCTATACAAGGGATGTAACTGTGATTATTTACTATTATTTTACATATTCCTTTCTGTAACTTTGTGTTTGAACAACAACTAAACCTACACGATGAATACAAATTTGTTAATTTATTTCTATTTTATATAATCCATCTTGTAGTTTTGTGTTTTAACAACAACCAAACCTATACAAGGGATGTAACTGTGTTTATTTATTTATATTTTATATAATTCATCGTGTAGGTTTGTGTTTTAAGAACAACCAAAGCTATAAAAAGAATACAACTGTGTTTATTTATTTATATTTTATATGTTCGATCGTGCAGTTTTGTGTTTTCACAACATCTGAACCTAAACAAGAGATGCAACTGTGTTTATGTATTTTATTTTATTATGTCCACCGTGTGACTTTGTGTTTTAACAACAACGAAACCCACAGGAGAAATAAACTGTGTTTACGTATTTATATTTTACATAATCCGTCATTTAGCTTTGTGTTTTAACAACAACCAAAACTCTACTAGGGATGTAACTGTGTTTATTTACTTATATTTTATTTAATCTATCGTGAACCTTTGGGTTTTAACAACAAACAAAGGTATAAAAGGTGCACAGCAGTATTTATTTATTGATATTTTACAAAGTCAATCGTGTAGCGTTATGTCTTAACAACAATCAAACTTACACGGGGGATGTTAGTGTGTTTATTTATTAATATTTTATAAAGTACTTCGTGAAATTTTGTGTTTTAACAGCAATTAAACATATACAAGGGATACAAGTGTATTTATTTATTTATGTTTTATATTTTCCATTATATAACTTTTTGTTTTAACAGCGACCAAAGCTTTACAAAGGATACAAGTGTGTTTATTTATTTATATTTTATGTAATCTATCACGTATTTTTGTGTTTTAACAACAACCATAAATATGCAAGGGATATAAATGTGTTTATTTATTTACATTTTATACAGTCTATCGTGTAACATTGTGGTTTAAAAACAACCAAACCTATACAAGGGATGTAACCGTATTTAATTATTTATATTTGATGAAATTGATCGTGTAGCTTTGTGTTATTGCAACAATCAATACTATGGAATGGATGCAACCGTCTTTATTTATTTATATTTTATACAATCCTCTGTCTAGCTTTCTGTTTTAGCAACAACCAAACCTATACAAATGGTGAAAGTGTGTTTATTTATGTATATTTTACACAATCCATTATGTAGATTTGAGTTTTAACAACAATCAATCTATATATTTTACATTGTCCATATTGCAGCTTTATGCTTTAACAACAACCAAACCTATACAGGGTATACAACTGTGTTTATTTATTTATGTTTTATTTTGTCAACCGTGTAACTTTGGGTTTTGACAACTACAAAACTTTTAACTGGGATAAAACTGTGTTTATGTATTTATATTTTATGTAGTTCATCGTGTAGCTTTGTGTTTTAACAACAACCAGACCTATGGACGGAATACAACTGTGTTTATTTATTTATATCTTAGATAGTCCATTATGTAGCTTTGTGTTTTAACAACAATTAAACGTATAAAAGGGATACATTTGTGTTTATTTATTTGTATTTTATATAGATCATTATGTAGCTTTTTGTTTTTACAACAACCAAAAATATACAAGGGATACAACTGTGTTTATGTATTTATATTTTATAGAGTAAGATTTGTAACTTTGTTTATTAACAACAACCAAACATATACGAGGTATGCAACTATGTTTATTTATTCATTTATATTTTATATAGTCCATCGTGTAGCTCTGGGTTTAACAGCATCTGAGACCTATCTAAATTATGCATCTGTCTTTATTTCTTAATATAATGTTAGAATTAATGTTAGAAATCTGAAAATACTGTTAGAGAAAATGGTTATTAGTGATAATATAAACTTGAAACACAGTTCATCATGATTGATATCGTTCTGTGCCATTTGAATTGGATTAGTACTAGTTAAGCGAATTACAGACACAACACCATCCATGGAAGTTTATTTTTAACAATTATAAACTGTGAAGTTGTTATAGATACTAGAAAGCTCAGAGGTCACTTGCGGCTGAATTAACCACAAAATACGTTTGTTTGTTTGAATTAAGTACAAAGCTACACAATGGGCTATTTGTGCTCTGCCCACCACGGGTATCGAAACCCGGTTTGTAGCGTTGGTAGTCCGCAGACATACCGCTGAGCCACTGAGTGCAACCACGAAATACAACTGAGCTCTATGTAAATAGTTTAGTTGCATTACCAGAATGCGAGTACGTACGATAATTTGTTTGGATACAATTATAACTGACATCATTTAAAATATCCACAAAAGTAATTTTCAGTACTTCAAAGCTAGAAATTTGCAGAATTTTATTATTTTAATGTTATTATAAATTAAATATTCCTGTCTTCGCAAGCGGTTGAGTTTGAAGCTGTGGAAGATAGAGAAAAACTATCGAAATTGTTATTATTTTGTGAAATTCAAAAACACAAATTAAACTATCGTATATTAGTACCTTTAGCACCCTGTCAAATGGGTGACATTTGATTTTACTGAGTTTCAGTGGGTTTTATTTATATCTGATTTAACACTCCCATCTGATATAGAGAGTCGTGACAAAACATACTTGTGGTACATTATTCTTACCCTAAATTATTTTATCTTAGCGAGTTCGTTAGTATAAAAAGCTTTTCTTTATCAAAGAGGATTCGTTTATTCAGTAGTTAAACAAGTACAAAAAAGTCACGTAGTTGGTCAAGTTGTGGTCAAATTGACCGACCCCGTGTTGAGAAAGGTAATTAAATATAAGTTTACTGACATCCAAAAGTAACTAAATGTCCTCTTTTTCTAGGTTACAAGAAATCTCGACATTGAAACACTTAGCAACAACATAAATCAATTTGTATTAGGAAGGTTACTATTGTAATTGTTTACAGTTGTGATAAATAACTAGGAAATCAAGACGTAATGTCTTGTTAGTTCCTAATCGACCCGACAGGATAAATGTATCATTATTAGCTGTTCCTACGTTGTTTCTGTTAAGCAAGAAGTATCATTTGTTGCTTTCTTTCCAGAGGAAAAGTTTGTTTAGGAAAGATAAATACGGTAAGCTTAAACACACATTATCGCCTAGATTTCAGTCATATTTTCCTATAAAATATCTAAAGGATGTGTTAACACTTGTTGTCCCATTCACGTAAAAACTGTTGAATCAAGAAGCAAATTTTAATTTAAAATATTGAAAAAATCCATCTTGACAAACTCTGTTTTGAGAACGTAACTTCAACTATCAGAATAAGTCAAACCTCCAATAATATCAGGTCATCCCTTAGATAATGCCCTATTTTAGGTTCAGAAAAGATAAAGGATTTCAAACGTTTTTAATGTTATTTGAACAATAATGTATGTTCTATAATTATTAATTACTTCTTGCCCACGATTCATAAGCTTTTGAATGCCACTTCTATAAACTTTTTGGGGTTTGGAGGAAAATAATTTAGGGAGGGTAGTTTTGGCATTTTCATGTTCCAAGTTCTTTTCCATCAAGATAGTTCTGCAAACGTCGGAGTAGATGTTAATCAAATGGGGCAAAGTCTGGAGAATAAGGAAGATGTGGAAGTTTTCCCAATTCTAGCTCTTTAATCTTTGTAAATGGGATCATTGCTGTATAGGGCAGTACGTTATCCTGGTTTAACAAAACACCTTTATGATTAATCAAAGCAGCCGCCTTTTTTCTTTAAGTGCAGTATTCAAGCACTCTAACTGTTGACAATAGAAGTCTGATGTGATCGTTACATTGAGTGGCAGCAACTCAAAGTGGATCACACCAACAATATCCCACCAAACACCTAACAGACTTTCCTAGGGTGAAGCTCCATTTTGGGTTGTGCTTTAGCCAGTTTACCTGCACTGAGACATTGTATGCGGCACTTAACATTTTATAATATATACATTTTTCATCTCCAGTCACTAATCTATCCAAAAAGGTAAGTTACGTTCACGAGAGTGCAGAGATGTGCAAATCTCCAGTCTTGCTCTAAGGTTGGCTTCTGTTAAATCATGGGAGACCCATTTTTCAAGTTTGGACACCTTTTCAAGCTGTTACAGATGACGGTGAATTGTTGAATGGGTTGAATTAAGCTTCTGTGCAAGTTCTTTAAGTGTTACAGCACAATCTTCATCAAGTGCAACCAACAGCAAGTCATCATTAAACTCATCAAGATGACCTGAACATGACGCATCACTTTAGCTGTAGTCACCTGATGTTAACTTCTGAAACCCCTTCTACATTTTCTTTCATCAAGAGATTCCACACCATAAACACCTTGAATGTTTCGTGTAGTTTCTGCTGCACTATTGCCTTTCTTAAACTCATAAAACATAATATGTCTAATGTGCTCCTCAGACACATCCATCTTCATAAGGGTTTATTTGATTAATGATCTGAAAAAGTGGAGTTGGGTTAGTTTCTTTTATTTGTTTGAACATTTTTATACACGTCCTACTACATATTTTAGTTATTAAAGCCTTCTACAAAGACAGAAATGATCATGCACTTTCTGTATTAAATTTTCCGACATTACTTATTGGATGACCCGATATAATTAAAGAGAAGACACGTGTGACGTTTCTGTAACACAGTAAGATATATACAAAGTGAACTCTATTTTCACGTGATACGTTGTTCAGCAGTCGATTTACAAAACGAAAATCTAGGTTTCGATCCTTCACAGTTGTCAGGGCGAACAGCTTAGTATGGCCAGTTGTTCAGGACTATTCGAATGGCCAACTGAGGGTCGAGGGTTCGAATCCACGTCATACCAAACATGCTCTACCTTTAAGGCGTTATAATATCACGGTAATCTTCTTATTCGTTGGTAAAAGAGTAGCTTAAGGACTAGAGATGGGTGGTGATCACTAGTTACCTACCCTCTAGTCTTATAAGGGTAAAGGACGCACGGGTAGCGCCAGTAGCCTCCGTGTAGCTATACGAGGAATTAAAAACAAGCAAAAACAAACCACTCATCGTACTTATATTTGTGATTTCGTTTGGATCTAATTGGAAATATTGGCTACTATTTGAGCAATAAAATAATTTATATGTCAATCCCATAATTCTAATTTATGGAAATTATTAAACCATAAATACGGCATTATTACTACTTAAGTAAAACTCTATATAAATTAATTAATACGTATTTGCATATCTGTTAATTATACTTTTTCACATTTCATGATCATTCAGAATCAAATTCAGTGATACAGAATGGCATGATATAGTTCTTGAAAACAGTACGGCTTTTTTATATATATTTTTTGCACAGTTGATGTTTATCGTTTTAAGTAACAAATTAAAGGTACAATTTCACAGCCTTTGTTACATATGAGTGTTTATTTAACCCGTCCAAGGACAGAGTACTCCATATGCTTAATATAACAAGGACGGTAAGGCTCAATAACATTTCACTGAATTATCATAGCCACAGGGCTTTTCTTATTGTACTAAAGTAACTTTGAAGAAGAAATTATAAAATAATAAAAATAAAATAATTTAGAAAAGGAGAGAAAGATATTTTCTATACGCTCTACGAAACGTGCTGAAATGAAGTATTTGTTTCGTTTGGCAAACACATTTTTATATTGTTAATTAATGAATATTTGTTTTCTTTGTCAAATAAGTTTTCACATTGTTATTTAATAAATTATTTGTTTAGTTTGACAAACAATTTCTCACTTTGTTAATTAATGAATATTTGTTTTCTTTGTCAAATAAGTTTTCACATTGTTATTTAATAAATTATTTGTTTAGTTTGACAAACAATTTCTCACTTTGTTAATTAATGAATATTTGTTTTCTTTGTCAAATAAGTTTTCACATTGTTATTTAATAAAGTATTTGTTTAGTTTGACAAACAATTTCTCATTTTATCAGTTACTGAATATTTGTTTTCTTTGTCAAATAAGTTTTCACATTGTTATTTAATAAAGTCTTTGTTTAGTTTGACAAACAATTTCTCATTTTATCAGTTAATGAATATTTGTTTTCTTTGTCAAATAAGTTTTCACATTGTTATTTAATAAATTATTTGTTTAGTTTGACAAACAATTTCTCACTTTGTTAGTTAATGGAGTATTTGTATTATTTCTCAAACAAGTTTTTACATTGTTAGATAATGAATTTGTTTTGTAACGACTTAATAAAGGAAGCTGAATATAGAGTACATGTTGTGTTCACTTCTTGTATCAAAAACATTGCATGCAAATTAACACAAGAAATGAACAATAACAAAAGATAAACTTTTTATTTTACTTCGTTTTTCAGCTGACGTTTAGTTGATCAAACCTGATAATTTGAAACATCACTGTGTATTGTTAAGTATTTAAATAAGACATCGATAATAAATTACAAACAAGACTGTTAAACTTTGTAAAAACCGTTGGTAAAACTTCCGTATTTTATCAACCTGATATAATATATGAACCCCTAATTAAAATAAGCTAGTGAATAATTCTTTTACCCGTCGGGTTAACTCTGAGAAAATTAAACTTGGAGTAAATATTAAGCACATACTGGAAGTAATTTGTTTTATTTTCAGGTAATTTTACTAAGTTTCGTTCCATCATAACATCTAAGTCATTTTGATCCATTAGAAGCAGAAGATTTAAAATTTTCACAACATAAATTATTGAAATTACAGAAAAAGAAAACATCTTAAAAAACTCCATATTTTTGTGGTGTGAAAATACACATAACATATTTGGGATAAATGAGCCATAAAAGTGCCTATTTCTTTATTACACACGTATTACGATAAGACACTGTTTCCACAACTCTTGACTGAAAGCATCAAATTATGCGAGTTCATTTTAAGCCGCTAAGTACTATTGCTCGTGTTAAACGACTCAAATACAACTAAAAACAAAATTATTTAATGATTTTAAACATCAAAATACATCAACGTTGCAGTGTATTTCGTTCAAAAGTTTCCTCTATATTGATCAACCTTATTCACGCTATACCCTCTTCGCTAAAGGTATTTTAAATTTTGATGCCTTTGAGTTTTTATCATTGCTATATAAAAATTTAACAATAATTTCGTTTAGTTCCAACAAACATTTCAACAACAGCTTAGATTACAATATATGGATCAAGCTTTTCACGTGGAAATTTACCAATCACAAACTTGTATTTTCCCAACGTAATCAATAATTTGTCAAATTATCGACCAGTGTTTTAAACCCTGTCTCTGACAATGAGTTGTAAAAGTGAATTAATTTTTCCTTAAGCAAAACAAATAATTAAAACTGCCTGAACCAGTTAAAACTAATAGTTTCATAAGCATGTTTAATAACAGTAAAACATGAAGCAACTTTTCAGACATTTGAAAGATGGAGAGATTTCCGAAACATACTCTTAAAATAAGCGAGCTTTGTGAGAAGCAAGTTGTCTTCATTTTATTTGGGAATAGGTTTTTCTGAGCATTTCTTTAAAAAATAAATATGAAAATTGCACGTGTTACACACACCAATAAGTTAAAAGTTAAGTATCGTAGCATTATTAAAACTATTAATAAATCAAACATGAATATATATAAATTAACAACATAAGAAACTGATCACCACAATATTTTTCAGCGATGTTACGATAAATCAAAACTGAAACCAAGTCTTAAGCAAAAATAAAAACGTTCGTTTTCTAGCCATATTACCTACCTTTTCAGGTTTTAGTTTTTATTTCATTTATATAATTTTATATCCAACGTAAAGTGAACTATTATTTTATTCATTTAGCAGAAATATAAAAAATAAAGAACTGGCAGATTGAGTCAACTTTTTTATATCTAAGATTTAGAATAAAAAAGAACTGTGTTTGTTAGTGCAAAATACGCACCCATTTTAGAAAGTTGATGTCATTACGTTCACTCATATTAAAGAAATTGCAAATGTTTTAGTTTACTGAACAAAATCAAGCTTTATTTAGAATAAAATATGGTATTTCGTATAATATGAACTTATTGTGATTTCTGTTGAAGCAAGCTAATGAATATTCTGTAGTGTTATTTTTGTGAAGTGAATCGAAGAAAGATTCAATTGATCAGGAGCGATACTTCAATGACTTGAACCTCAGACTGACTAAATGTTTTGCTCGAGAAAACTAAAAAGTCTTAACATTCACTTGGAACGCTCTATAATTACGGGTACAAACGTTTTATACCTGCTTATTTATGACATAAACACCTTGGCTTTATAAAGTTACTTCCAGAATCTAAACAAGCACACAATGAATAAAAATGGGAAAGAAGTTTAACTTTGTGACTGAAATATAACCTAAAACGTAAATAATAAAGACGCTTTTTATTAGACAATGGTGGCTTTTCATATAAAGTCTTACAAAAGAACTACTTTCGTTTATCTGACGAGCTGTGACTGAACATTAATATAACAATTAACTAAACAGGTTTCGTACTATTAGGTTAAGAAGTTGTAGTTGCCACATTTCCCTCAAGATGTAAATTACTGTTGTTCAAAACTATTGATTCACCATATCTTCATTTTCAGACAATTTTCCTGATTTCATAGACCGAAACGCCCTTGGCGTTGTAATAAAGAAATCCATCGCTGAGCCAGTAACGACAAAAATGAGGCCATAGAAAACTTGCGTGGATGATGTTTTCTGTTGATTAAAAATGTTTGTTTGTTTGAACTTCTCGTAAAGCTACTTGAGGGCTATCTGCGCTAGCAGTACCTAATTTAGCAGTGTAAGACTAGAGGGAAGGCAGCTAGTCATCACCACCCACCGCCAACTCTTGTGCTACTCTTTTACCAACGAATAGTGGAATTGACCATCAAATAATAATACCTCCACGGATAAGCGAGCATGTTTGGTGTGACGAAGATTCCATCCAACCCTCGTCCCTCGAGTCGGATGGCTTAAACTTTTGACCATGCCGGGCCTTTGATGTTGATTAACGAATCTCAAATAAATGTTTCCAAAAACTTATGAATTCAGCCTTCAGTTTTCGTAATTGGATTAAAGAGTGAAATTGATGGATGTCAATGAATAGTTTGCTAAATAAACGTGGATATTAGCAAAATATAGTTTAGTTATTCTAGTATTATGAGTACAAATTAGTATGAAATACGCACAAGAAAGTGGTCGGACATGCATTTTTCTTAGTTCTTCGTTTGAGATGTATTTTTTAAGTGTACTTAATTTGTGAATAACAATTGTATGGATTTAGTCACACCAGAAACCTGAAATTGAGCAGTTAGTTCAAGGCACTTTTGGTGATTAAGTGATGACCTCAGCTAACCCTTATTAGTGTCATTTTATCGGCGTGTCTTGTTATTTAATATTGCGATTATAGGTTTCGATTAACACTAAGTATTTAGAAATAAAAATTAGTTTATTTGCTTTGTATTTCGTTTAAACCTACCCGAGAGCTATTTGCCCTATAAGGCCCGGCATGACCATCTGGTTAAGGCACTCGACTCGTAATCCGTGAGTCGCCGGTTCGAATTCTCGTCACACCAAAACATGCTCGCCCTTTCAGGCATGGGGGCGTTATAATGTGACAGTCAATCCAATTATTCGTTCCTAAAATAGCCTATGAGTTGGCGGTGGGTGGTAATGATTAGCTGCCTTCCCTCTAGTCTTACACTTCTAAATTAGGTACTGCTAGCGCAGATAGCCCTCATGTAGCTTTACGAGAAGTTCAAACAAAGAAACATTTTTAATCAACAGGAAACACCAGATTTAGATTCTGGAAGTAACTTTATAAAGCCAAGGTGTTTATGTCATAAATAAGCAGATAGAAAACGTTTGTACCCGTAATTATAGAGCGTTCCAAGTGGAATGTTAAGATTTTTTAGTTTTCTCGAGCAAAACATTTAGTCAGTCTGTCGTTCAAGTATTTGCGCGAAATTCAGAACAAACCAAACCAATCTACCCTATGGCCCTCGAGCCCTATAGCTACAACTACTCAACATTACTGCCAGTTCTGGGGTTTTTAGACTGTGTGTGTGCTTTCTTATAGCAAAACCACATCGGGCTATCTGCTGAATCCACTAAGGAGAAGGCTTATTACACTTCACCAGCTTTATATCATCATGCTCCTACAATAGAAAGGGCGAGTGTGTTTTGGTCGGAACTTGATTTCGCGATCTGCAAATAGTGTGCTGAGTACATTGACAGGCTAGTCATAAAAACTTTGAAACTTCTAATCATTGTTCAAACTAAGTTGAAATATTATTTCGTTATATTATATAATAATGTCATATATCAAACATATTTTTACGATTGTTCTGTATTTGAATTCTGTTTTCCATTCTTCTGTCTCAGTTTTATTTACGTTCTAATTATCACCATCGGAATGGACTCATACCAATATAAATATAAGTTAATATTTATTATCCTAACGAATAACACATACATTTAGAAATAGGTTCTATTGTTACATGCAACATTTTACTTTCTTTTATTTTTATATTTTTACTTTAAGGTTATATCTAAACATTTAGGATAATTGCCTTTCCACAACTAGCTGCAGACAGCGAAATGTTGTAGGAGTTGATACGTTGTGGGTTCAAGCACTTGGCTCCTAACCCTTAACAGATTTGTCTTAGTTATTGACCAGTTGACATTGGTGGCTCGAGCTTCTCGCGAAGGTGGAACATTTCTAACACGTCTGAATGCGTTTTGGCCAGAGATTTTTAGTGATAAGGAAGGGATAAATAAAACAACCATAACTTACTGCAATATTAAACTCCCGTAATAACAGGTTCCATTGCTCAAGCTTCCAATTTTCATTCTTCTTTCTATGGAACCATGTTAAAGGCTTATGGTCGCTTTTCACAACAAATGCTTTACCTATGAGAAAGAGTCTTTATATTTCAAGCCCCAACACCACCACCAAGAGCTTTTAATTATATGGTTGATAAAATTTATAGCTCTGTTGGACCTACCAGTTTGAACTGCGTTGGTTGTATGTATATATGGGCTCTTTACATCTGTTAGAATCGGTATAATTGATTTATACACTCTATTTTTTAACTCCTTATAAGTCCTCTCATCGTTCTCAAAAGGACTTGTTTCTGATTTACTGGTTAGTGCTGTGAGTAGGACTGCTGTTCCTGCAAACCTAGGACAAAACTCCATGTGGTATCCTACCATGTCAAGTAAAGTCCTTTCTTTGTGCAGATGTATTGCAGTCTTTAATAGCTTATGGCTCTAGAGGGTAATCAATCCTTTATCCCAAGGTCTCTTCTAATCTCTAACAGAACAGCTGGTATAAATATTAAAACTTTTATTCATAAGATGACCTAGGAAGATCAAAACGTTGTTCTCTCCTTATCAATAAAAGTGTTAAAGCCAATACCAGACGTTCTTAGATACATTTTCATTTCAAGTAGGTTTATCGTCATCAAAGATCTTTAATAGCTCATGACTCTACAAAAATAATCAAACAATCCTTTGCCTACCCTGTGACCTATGGACCTCACACAGTTTACCTTAAGGTCTCACCTACTTGTGTTTGTTGTTAAAGACTGATTTACTAAACCTGACCAGTACCCCATCCCGTTATTTATAATAATTTTGTATCAGTTTAGTTACGCTATTGTGGTCTAGCTGAGCAATTTATCCAAACTCTAATTTATTAATGGCCGTTTCAATATTTCTTCTCTATCCACAGACTCTATTCTAACAGTCACTTAACTATTTGTTCTCTATCCATAGCCCCGATTCTAACAGTCACTTAGCTGTTTGTTCTCTACCCACAGTCCCTATTCAAACAGTCACTTACCTGTTTGTTCTCTATCCACAGTCTCTATTCTAACAGTCACTTAACTGTTTCTTCTCTATCCACAGTCCCTATTCTAACAGTCACTTAACTGTTTGTTCTATATCCACAGACTCAATTATAACAGTCACTTAATTATTTGTTCTCTATCCATAGCCCCGATTCAAACAGTCACTTAACTATTTGTTCTCTACCCATAGTCCCTATTCAAACAGTCAATTAACTATTTGTTCTCTACCCACAGTCCCTATTCAAACAGTCAATTAACTGTTTGTTCTCTTATCCACAGTCCCTATTCAAACAGTCACTTAACTATTTGTTCTTTACCCACAGTCCATATTCAAATAGTCACTTAACTGTTTGTTCTCTACCCACAGTCCCTATTCAAACAGTCAATTAACTGTTTGTTGTCTTATCCACAGTCCCTATTCAAACAGTCACTTAACTGTTTGTTCTCTATCCACAGTCCCTATTCAAACAGTCACTTAACTATTTGTTCTCTACCAACAGTCCCAATTCAAACAGTCACTTAACTATTTGTTCCTTACCCACAGTCCCTATTCAAACAGTCACTTAACTATTTGTTCTCTACCAACAGTCCCAATTCAAACAGTCACTTAACTACTTGTTCCTTACCCACAGTCCCTATTCAAACAGTCACTTAACTATTTGTTCCTTACCCACAGTCTTTATTCAAACAGTCAACTAACTGTTTGTTCTCTATCCACAATCCCTATTGTAACAGTTACTTAACTATTTGTTTTCTATTTACAGCCCCTATTATAACAGTCACTTAACTGTTCATTCTCTATCCATAGTTACTATTCTAAGAGCCATTTAACTGTTTGTTCTCGATTCACAGTCACTATTCTAACAGTCATTTAACTATTTGTTCTCGATCACTAAACATCTTCTAGTAGCAGTTAAAACTTATTTTTATCTGTGCTGTTTATGGTTTATTTCTTCAATATAGTTTTAAGTACATTTAAAGCAAGTGTATCATCTGCGTGTTTATTACCTATTACTCACTAATTACTCACCATTATTTTCTTACTATCAATATGCCTCAACACATTTACGGCTGCTCATTTGTCAACAGTCCCCAGATAGCTAGATTGTCAGGTCACTCGATTCCTAATATGAGGGTCATGGGTTTGAATCTCATTCACACCAAACATGCTCGCCCTTTTAGCCTTGGGGGCGTTATAAGTAACTGTCAATCCCACCATTCGTTCGTAAAAAAGTAGCCCAAAAATTGATTGTTGGTGGTGATGACTAGCTGTCTTCCCTTTAGTCTTAATTGCTAAATTAGGGACAGCTAGCGCAGACAGCCCTCGTGTAGTTTTGCGCGAAATTAAAAAAAGAACAGAAAAACACCTATTACCACTTCTTTTAATTTATTTTTATCTACATAATTTAAAGACATGCCCAACCTGGTCACACATAAAACATTTTGGGAAGGTTTTTAATTTTTTTTTACTTATCTACAAAATCATTATTTGGAAAGGATTTTCTTTCAATCCTCTGGGATCTTTGATCCAGTTTTGTTTATTTGTAGTAGGTTGTTACACTAACTTGATTTTCACCTACTTTTAACCTAAATGTTTCCATATTCATCTGGTAACTTCACTGTCTTACCTCCATTTGTTCACTTCATATTTTAAAACCACATTACCAAATGCTTTGGCTATTTGGTCAGAATGCGTTCTTGCAGCATCCAATCTACGATATTGTCAGTGATTCCGGTACACTCAGATCCTTTGAGCCATTTAACTAGCAACGCATGCGCACTCTTTAAATGTCTAACGTGCCATTTTTTTTCTGAACTTCGTGAAATACGTCTCTAGACGTAACTCGTATATTTCTCAAATAGCTGATTTCACTACATCACGCATCTGCTACCTTAATCTTACTCTGAGCTGCCAAAGCCTTTCCTGGTAATGTAAGAATCAGTTTCCTCACCATATTCTGTGGTACCCATTCCTCTCCTGTCGCTACACTTCAGATAAACATATCTACGTCGCGTTTCGCAAAACTTGAGCAACTTCACATTGGTGATTTTTTTATTGAATGTCAAATCTTATCACCAAATTACTCAGTTTTCCACTCTTCATCAATTTAAATTCTCACTCGTTATGCACATTTATAATTCTAAATACTCTATCAGCTTTGTTTCAAAGTGTTCATTACCATTTCTTAAGTTTTTCATTTACCATTTCTTAAGTTTTTCATTTCTAACTACTCTACAGCTCTGAATTGTTACCATATTATACTTTTTGAGTTCCACTAACAGTTCCCGTATTTTATTAATCTTAAGTTGAGAATTACATACACTGTCACTCCTGTGTCAATTAATACCGCATGTACCTCACCTTTTCTTCAATTACTACCACGTGATGTACCCCAGTTCTCTACAGTATTAACCAAAGATTTTGTTGTCAGTAATTGCCAATTCCCATCCACGCTAAAGTTAGTTCTCTACTATTAACAATGAGATCCACAATCCATTAACGAGTAAGAAATAACTGACCTACTAGCAAAACTAAAACAAGCAACATGAGAACAAAGAGAAAATGTAATCATTTTCCTAATTTCTTTGTTCATCTATTTGAGTTTCCTCCTAGACTTTTGCTGATATATTTCCAGCTTTAGACACTTTTGTCGTTGTTGATTTTCGATTGTTACTTGACTGATGAATCCCACTTTGTTTCGATCGTGCTATTCTCGCACACCACTTTCTCTTGTTAAAATTATTAACTTTACTTAGAAACTGAGTCATACCAATGTAAATATAACACAGTGTTGTTTATTATTAATAATTAATAACACATGGACTTAGAAATATGATTTGTTTATTACCATTAAAACATCATTTCCTTTTCTCGCCTCTTTCTGTTTATTCGTTCTCTTTCACAACTCATAGTGTTGTTCCTTGTTTTGTCGAAATCCTGTCTTTCACTCAAACTTACACCGAACGGGACTCTTTCTTTTCAACCTTGGAGAAATGTTCGTATAATATCACTTCATAACCGTAGCTAATCTTGATGTTTCATATTGCTGGACTTTGAAAGACGAGTACCCACTACAATAATTCTATAATAACTTGGAATGGGGTAATCTCCAAATTCCATGCAGACTGACCTATCTCAACTCAAATTGTGACTTAGTCTGTTATCAGCCTAAGCTTCTTTGCTAAATATTTTGCAAAAATTATCTAGTCTCTCATCACTCTCAGTTCTTCAACAAAATATTTTGTAGAAAGTTATCTCAGTCTATTATTACTCTCAGTTCTTTAAATAAATATTTTGTAGAAAGTTATCTTTGTCTGTAATCGCTCTCAGCTCCTTCACCAAATATTTTATAAAAAGTTTTCATAGTCTGATGTGAATCTCAGCTTTAACTCAAAATCTTGTAAAAAGTTATCTTATTCTGTTATAACTCTCAGTTTCTTACCTAAATATATTCTAAAAAGTTGTCATGGTCTCTTATGGCTCTCAGTTCCTTAACTGAATATTTGGTAGAAAGTTATCTTTCTCTGTTATCACTCCCAGTTCTTTAACTAAATATTTTGTAAAAAGTTGTCTCAGTCTTTAATAACTCTCAGTTCCTCAACTCAGTAGTTGTAAAAAAGTTCTCTTAGTCTATTATGAACCTCACATTTTAAACTTAGTATTTTGAAAATCATCTTTCTCTTTTATCACTCTCAGTTTTTAAATAATATTGTGTGAAAAGTTATAACTTAGTCTGTTATCACCCTCATTTCCTAAATTAAATATTGTGTGGAAAGTTATAACTTAGTATGTTATCACCCTCATTTCCTAAATTAAATATTGTGTAAAAAGTTATAACTTAGTCTGTCATCACGCTCATTTCCTAAATTAAATATTGTGTAAAAAGTTATCACTTAGTCTGTTATCACCCTCATTTCCTAAATTAAATATTGTGTAAAAAGTTATAACTTAGTCTGTTATCACCCTCATTTCCTAAATTAAATATTGTGTAAAAATTTATCACTTAATCTATTATCACCCTCATTTGCTAAATTAAATATTGTGTAAAAAGTTATCACTTAGTTTGTTATCACCCTCATTTCCTAAATTAAATATTGTGTAAAAAGTTATCACTTAGTCTGTTATCACCCTCATTTCCTAAATTAAATATTGTGTAAAAAGTTATCACTTAATCTGTTATCACTCTCATTTCCTAAATTAAATATTGTGTAAAAAGTTATCACTTAGTCTGTTATCACCCTCATTTCCTAAATTAAATATTGTGTAAAAAGTTATCACTTAGTCTGTTATCACCCTCATTTCCTAAATTAAATATTGTGTAAAAAGTTATCACTTAGTCTGTTATTACCCTCATTTCCTAAATTAAATATTGTGTGAAAAGTTATAACTTAGTCTGTTATCACCCTCATTTCCTAAATTAAATATTGTGTAAAAAGCTATAACTTAGTCTGTTATCACCCTCATTTCCTAAATTAAATATTGTGTAAAAAGTTATCACTTAGTCTGTTATCACCCTCATTTCCTAAATTAAATATTGTGTAAAAAGTTATCACTTAGTCTGTTATTACCCTCATTTCCTAAATTAAATATTGTGTAAAAAGTTATCACTTGGTCTGTTATCACCCTCATTTCCTAAATTAAATATTGTGTAAAAAGTTATCACTTAGTCTGTTATCACCCTCATTTCCTAAATTAAATATTGTGTAAAAAGTTATCACTTAGTCTGTTATCACGCTCATTTCCTAAATTAAATATTGTGTAAAAAGTTATCACTTAGTCTGTTATCACCCTCATTTCCTAAATTAAATATTGTGTAAAAAGTTATCACTTAGTCTGTTATCACCCTCATTTCCTAAATTAAATATTGTGTAAAAAGTTATCACTTAGTTTGTTATCACCCTCATTTCCTAAATTAAATATTGTGTAAAAAGTTATCACTTAGTCTGTTATCACCCTCATTTCCTAAATTAAATATTGTGTAAAAGTTATCACTTAGTTTGTTATCACCCTCATTTCCTAAATTAAATATTGTGTAAAAAGTTATCACTTAGTCTGTTATCACTCTCATTTCCTAAATTAAATATTGTGTAAAAGTTATCACTTAGTTTGTTATCACCCTCATTTCCTAAATTAAATATTGTGTAAAAGCTATCACTTAGTCTGTTATCACCCTCATTTCTCTTAAAGAGGAACCCAAACAAACTAGCACTAAATTTATAGAGTCTGAAAATGTATTTCAAAATTTTGTTACTTGGTAGAAATGTCTCAACATTAGCTCGTTGTTGATTCGAATCTTTTTAGATTATTTGTTTTTTTTTAAGTTCGCGCAAAGCTACTCGAGGACTATCTGCGCTAGCCATCCCTAGTTTACGGAGTGTAAGACTAGAGAGAAAGCAGCTAGTCATCACCACTCACCGCCAACTCTTGGGCTACTCTTTTACCAACGAATAGTGGGATTGACCGTCACATTATAAGGCCTCACGGCTGAAAGGGCGAGCATGTTTGGTGCGACGGGGATACGAACCCGCGACCCTCAGATTACGTGTCGCACTTCTTAACAAACTTGGCCATGCGGGCCTAGGATTATCTGGACCTTAGTTTTAAGTAGTAAGTGCCATTATGATATTTTGGTATTCTATTTTAATAAACTATCCTATTCTTGTTTTTACTATTTTACGACTACAAAATACTTTTCCAAACAGCTTGCAATAGTTAATGGTAGAGCCAAAACGTGTCTTTGTGTAAGTTGTGTGTTCTCACAAGTAGCTTTCGATAGCTTGTTAAATCTGGTTTCCACTACCACCACACACGTCCTTTTTTAATAGATAATTCGTTCTCTGTGTAAGTCTGTCTTTCGAAATGAAGTTAATAACAAGAACAATAGGAATTTACATGGTGTTGAAATGTTATGTACACTTGAATGTTAAAATAAAAATTTTCAATCAAATTTACTTGTAACCATGCATAAAGAATGCAAGTTCAATCGAAAGTGTGTTTCTTAGAGCAAATCCTCCTTGGACTACCTTGAATCTCTGATTTTAGTGTTTTAAATTCTAAGACTTAGCACTGTACCATCGGGGAACATGTTCAGTCGACCTCATACAGTTTACATCATCATAGTTACCAGATTAAATTATATTTTATGCTTTTTTAAAATCAAATTATTATATAACACATTAATGTTTATTTAAGACACTAGTAGTTTCTTATATTAAGTTACTGTGATATTGCATAACTCATTTTTTCCTATAAGTTAGTAGAAAGAAAACTTAATACGTATGAAATATATTCTGTTCTAAATACTTAAAGCTGGCTATTATTTTTATTCACAAGTTTGCTTGCTTCGTTAAAAAATAATTTTGTGCATTTATAAATCGATTTCGAGACAGTTTGCTGGTAATTCTCGTTCGCTTAGGCTGTTTTTTATGAACCACGGGTGTTCGTTGAGAAATATCCAGAGGGAGGACATTTTGAGATAAACGAAACAAAATTGTAAGCTCATATATATACGTTGAATGAATAAAAAAAGAACTTCATGTTTCATTTTGTCCGTGTTGGTAAGTGGTTATATTCTCGTAAAATGTCGTTAAGAGCTGTACAACTTTATGGATCAGTTACAGAATGTTTAAATCATAAGGTTCCATTTGTTCCACACAATGCTGTAACCTAAGAAAACAGCTATGCATCAAAAGAACAACAAATTAATTCTACATCATGTGGATTTAAAAAGGATTATGATTGAAACTGAAGCTTTACTGTTATATACATTCAAATATCTCATAGGGTTGTTAGCTATTTGAGACAGCTTGTCCAAATTATGAATAATGTTACAGTTAGAGGATTACTCACAATTTTTGCACTGGAGAACAACAAATGATTGAATAGAATGTATTAGATATTCATATAGAAAGTCCATAAGAGTAATATGCACAAGTCATATAACATTCTTTGAACAGTGTCTTCATAAATATATTGTTGTTAAGGTTAATCTTCAGTATTTCAAAAATTACATTTTTGTAATTTAAACAATATATTTTATTCATAACTAACACATTTTATTTTGAAATATTTATAATTAACCTGTAGTAAGGGATAATAAGTCTATGTTGTTTCAATTCCGTTTATAATATCAGCAAAAACTTTAACACGCTTCCATTGCTTCAATTCTGTTTAATTCAAAACTATTTAACAGTTGTCTTGTTAGAAGTCTAATTACCACTAAGAAAGATATTAACTAAACCTAATTGTAAATAGCTCGTCGACCCCCGCTAGTACAGCGGTATGTCTTACGATATACAATGCTAAAATGAGTGGTTCGAGTCCACTTGGCCGGTTTACCAGATGGAGCTGCGCTATAGAAAAAAAAAACACACACATACATCGTTCTCTTTGCATAAACTTGGCAAAGTGTTTAATTTAACCTATTTGGATATTCACAAATAACATGTGCATAAGTTTTCATTTTTTTAATCATTCTTAAATAAAGCTATAGTGTTACGATAGTTTATGTATTTTTTATCCTTCAAATTTCATATAACTAGACTTTAACTGGTAATTAAAGGATCAACTGATAATTAAGGGATTAAATCTAATTTATATAACTAGTCTACAACTGATAGTTAAGGGATCAACAGTAACTCATACAACAAGTTTACAACTGATCGTGTGTTTGAGTTATCAACAGTAACCATACAACAAGTTTACAACTAATAGTGTGTTTAAGGTATCTACAGAAACTCATATAACAAGTTTACAATTGATAGTGTGTTTAAAGTATCAACAGTAACTCATATAAGAAGTTTACAACTGATAGTGTGTTTAAGGTATCAACAGTAACTCATATAACATATTTACAACTAATAGTTTGTTTAATATATCAACAGTACCTCATATAACAAGTTTACAACTAATAGTGTGTTTAAGGTATTCAGAGTAACTCATATAACAAGTTTACAACTAATAGTGTGTTTAAGGTATCTACAGAAACTCATATAACAAGTTTACAACTGATAGTGTGTTTAAGGTATCAACAGTAACTCATATAACATATTTACAACTGATAGTTTGTTTAAGATATCAACAGTACCTCATATAACAAGTTTACAACTGATAGTGTGCTTAAAGTATCAACAGTAACTCATATAAGAAGTTTACAACTAATAGTGTGTTTAAGGTATTCAGAGTAACTCATATAACAAGTTTACAACTAATAGTGTGTTTAAGGTATTCAGAGTAGTTCATATAACAAGTTTACAACTAATAGTGTGTTTAAGGTATTCAGAGTAACTCATATAACAAGTTTACAACTGATAGTGTGTTTAAGGTATCTACAGAAACTCATATAACAAATTTACAACTGATAGTGTGTTTAAGATATCAACAGTTCCTCATATAACAAGTTTACAACTGATAATGTGCTTAAAGTATCAACAGTAACTCATATAAGAAGTTTACAACTAATAGTGTGTTTAAGGTATTCAGAGTAACTCATATAACATGTTTACAACTAATAGTGTGTTTAAGGTATTCAGAGTAACTCATATAACATGTTTACAACTAATAGTGTGTTTAAGGTATTCAGAGTAACTCATATAAGAAGTTTACAACTGATAGTGTGTTTAAGGTATCTACAGAAACTCATATAACAAGTTTACAACTGATAGTGTGTTTAAGGTATCTACAGAAACTCATATAACAAGTTACAACTGATAGTGTCCTAGCATGGCCTGATGGTTGAGTACTGGGCTCACAATCTGTAAGCTCCAGCTCCATAACAGAATATGCTTGGTGTTTCAGCTGTTATAATATAACGGTCAATCTCACTATTAGTTAGTGAAGAGTGCTCAAGAGCCGGAAGTGGATGGCGTTAATTAGCTAGCTGGCTTCCCTCTAGTGTGTAATTTCCAAACTAAAGACGGTTAGCGCAAATTGCAAACGAATAAATATGTCCGAAAATTCAAAAACGAACGAAACAAACGTGTTACTAATTTAAACTCCATTTCAACATGTTATATCCGACACGACACATAAATCTTATTATCCTATCTACCAAACCAAAAACATAAAAAATAAAGTAATTGTAATATTTTTTATTTTGTCTGTAGGCCATGATACGTATTTCTATATAATTTTGTGTTTTGTAAGCATAATTATAAGAAAAAAATATCATAGTTTTACTTCTTACTGCTAGCAGATGTATTTTTTGTTATTCCTGGACGTTGAGAATTAATTTCGATATTAGTTTTACTTTTATGGCGATGTTAAATGCATGAAAAACACAAGTGCGAATCTCAAACAAACTTCGAACATAAAACTAACAACGGGAATCGGACGAGCGCATATTATTTCAGGACATGTAGTTTCATGTTATTTTTATGACAGCTAGAGTGTAAAACTGTCGTGTCATACTTTCATCAGAAATCGTATGAAACTTAAATACCACATTCAATGCTTCTATACAACAGTATAGTTATGTATTTTAACGATACAGCTCATGATCTGAAACTAGAAAGAGTCATGCTGAGAAAATCGATACCCAAAGGAATTGAATCAGCTTTTTATGTATGATGCTAATAAACTTATAGAAGTATCGTTTGGTTTTTAGACTCACGCAATGGTGAAGCAGTTAATCGGAACTCCGCCTTATTTAACAATGTTAAAACACTTCATACAGATTATTGGGGCAGTGTCTTCGTAGTAATACATATTTTTAGTACATTTTCCTACAAGCTCTGATTCTACAAACATTTTTTTATACTAATTCAAGTGACATTCAGTCGTATATTTAAATTTAAGACAAATAAACTTCCTTGTGTTATCGTAAAGTGACTTAAAACAATTGTTCTAATTTCCATTTTAATACATTTTTCGTTACGAGGGCGCTGAGTAAATCACGAGTTTTCATATTTAGAACATGATATTAGGGTAAGCCTGACATAGTTGATCGGCACTCTTAATAAAACACAATCTTATTTTAGTGGACGTTGTAATTATCGAAAATCTTAAAGATTATTCCGGGAAAATTGTAACACCATTTCAATCCATGAACCAGTGTTACAAATAAGAATATTATTATTGATATATAACACACGAACTGTTATAAAGTTAAGTTATACTCAAAACGCATCAACAGCGGTTACTATTCAGTCGTAGACAGTTTTTGCCACAGCTTTCTTTTTGGCAAAAACAAGAACAGATTAATCAGTGATGTCGAGAAAACCCACTTGTAAAGAAAAATATATATAAAAAACGGCTGGTATGGGTTGAGAAAATTTTGTAATGTAAAGGAGCGAACAACGTTTCGACCTTCTTCGTTCATCGTCAGGTTTTCTCAACTCAAACGAGCCGTTTTTACAAATATAATTTAGAACAGATTAAGTTTTGTAACAGACTTTAGATTAGTTGTTTTACCTTAATATATACTGCTCAAAGCTACCATGTATCAAGTCATCCCATAAGTAATATCCAAAAATTTAATACAGAAAGTGCTTCATCATTTCTGTCTTTGTAGAAGGTTTTAATGACTAAAATACGTAGTAGGACCTGTATAAAAATGTTCGAACAAATAGAAGAAACTAACCCAACTCTACTTTTTCAGATCATTAATTAAATAAACCCTTATGAAGATGGATGTGTTTGAGGAGCACATTAAACATATAATGTTTTATGAGTTTAAGAAAGGCAATAGTGCAGCAGAAACTACACAAAACATTCAAGGTGTTTATGGTGCGGAGTCTCTTGATGAAAGAAAATGTCGAAGGTGGTTTCAGAAGTTCGAATCAGGTGACCACAGCTTAAGAGATGCACCATGTTCAGGTCGTCCTGTTGAGTTTAATGATGACTTACTGCTGGCTACACTTGATGAATATTGTGCTGTAACAGTTGAAGAATTGGCATAAAAGCTTAATTCAACCCATTCAACAGTTAACTTGTGTCTGTTTCTCTCATTTCTAGTCATGTTGCCTTCATTTAAAACTTTTAATGTTGCTATGTCAACAAACTCAGCGATGATGTTCATCAGACATCCAACCGCTAGTGGACACTGGTATCTACCCTTGGCGAGAAGTGTCCGTGGACAGGTGTTTGCATACTTTAAAATTACTCTCCTTGAGCTGTTGAGTTCAGTTACTACTACCCGTTAACGCAAACTGTGTGAAACCTGAGATTTTCTTCGGTTATTGTAAACCTCTTTTTTGATTGGACAGAACAGCTGAAACTCGGTGAAAACTTATTTCATTATACGTAGTCTAACTTGATTTTGAATCCTTTTTCTTGCGAAAGATTTTTTTCAGATGTGAAACTGTAATATTGAATATATAAAGAAACAAAATATGACATTTTCTTTTTAAACCAATTCCATTTTCAAGTGAACCACTTCGAAGTTACGTTGAAATAACGTTCTCTTATGCAAGAAAAAAACTAACATATCGAAAACTGATTTGAAACTGAGGTGTCTTTGTGGAAAGGAAAGAAACAAAATCGTGTTAAGAAGTTGAAGCTGGTTTCAGATGTTCAGATCATCAGATCAGGTGACTACAGCTTAAGTGATGCGCCATGTGCTGGTCGTCCTGTTGAATTTAATGATGACATACTGCTGGCTGCACTTGATGAAGATCTTGCTGGAACAATTGAAGAACTAACCCAGAAGCTTAATTCAACCCATTCAACAGTTCACCGTCATCTGCACTTCTGTGTACTCTCGTGAACGTAACTCACTTTTTTTTAACAAGCTAGTGACAAGAAATGAAAAATGGATATATTATAAAATGTTAAGCGCCGCAGACAATGGCTCAGTGTTGGTGTGACCCACTTTGAGTTGCTGCCACTCAATGTAACAATTACATCAGACTTCTATTGTCAACAGTTAGAGCGCTTGAATGTTACACTGAAAGAAAAGAGTCCTGCTTTGATCAATTGTAAAGGTGTTATGTTACACCAGGATAATGCATGGTCTCATACAGTAAGGATCACATCTGTAAAGACTGAAGAGGTAGACTTGGGAAACACTTCCACATCTTCCTTATTCTACAGATCTTGCCCCATCTGATTATCATCTATTGTGAAGCTTGCAGAACTATCTTGATGGAAAACAGCTTGGAACACATGAAGATGTCAAAACTACTCTCTGTACAATCTTTTCCTCCAAACCTCAATAATTTTATAGAAGTGACATTTCAGAAGCTTGTGATCGTTGGCAGGAAGTAATTAATAATAATGGAACATACATTATTGATTAAATAACATTAAAAGTGTTTGAAATCCTTTTTTTTTTCTGAACCTAAAATCAGACATTACAACTTAAGGGATGACGTGATACAACATGTAATGTAGCTTATAACTGTTTTAAAAATGTTTGTAAAATTCAGTTTATTGACACGCAACAGATATGTATAAATATGCTATTGATACTGATACATTATAAGAACAAGTAATTCGAAGTCTATACACATATTTTAAGAGCTATAAAAGTAAAATTCAATGGTTATGTTAAAACTAAAAATGATACCTTTTCTAACTCGTTTTTAAGAAAATCGTTGAATGGGTACTCGTTCCAAGTATTTTTCAAGTTTTAACTTGTCGCTACTAGTTTCATCTATTTTTGTTTTTATTTCTACATTTCATATCGCCTCGCGGCAGGCACAAAAGAATGACCATAGGACAGAGATTTTGGTATTTTATTTGGAGATTACCCAATATAGATCGTCGTACTTTGACCTGTCCAGTCGTTACTTTCCCTGTATCTCAATATTATTGAATTTTATACGCGCCGGATGAAATCATACCTTAACCTAATGTTACGGAAGATCACTCCAATTATTTATATAGAAAGTTCGTGAGCTGTAAGGCTACCCTTTCTATTTAATAGGTAAATAATTTATCATGAAACCGCCAATTTCTTAATGGGAACTTCTGAACGTTTGAAGGGCGTTCTCCACTTTTATTGTTATTTAGTAACGAAACGCAATAGTTACCATCCGTTTGTTATGTTATGTAATGAAAAATTAGTTGATCAAAAGAGTATTCTTATGATTAAAACTGTTAAATTATTCACCAGACTTTTGAACTGTACAAACTACCGATACAAAAAAATCCTAGAAGGAGAAATTGTTCTCAGATATCAACTTCCAATTGAAGAGTGTCTTACACGTTACAACGTTATTTTAAAGTTATTATGAAAATATTTGTTTCTTTGTTGTTTTTTTTTAATTTCGCGCAAAACTAATTTAGCAATGTAAGGCTAGAGGGAAGGCAGCTAATTATCATCACCCACCGCCAACTCTTGGGCTACTCTTTTATCAACGAATATTAAGATTGACCGTCACGTATAACACTCCTAACGGCTAAAAGGACGAGTATATTGGTGTGACGGGGATTCAAAACCGCAACCCTCAGATTACGAGTTGAGTGCCTCAATTACATTTATTTGTATTATCAAAAATTCATTGATATGAGTATTAAAAACATATTTCAAATATAAAGCAAATAAAGACGTTTCGATCTTCTTTTGTAATCATTAGGTTAAGAATGATTTTTTTTTCATTTTGATACTTTTGGAAATATATTAAATGTTTGCTGTATTTTTTCTTTAATGTCACTTTCATTAACTCTATTGGATATAATGATTAACATATACATTTGTATTATATTTATTTGATTTGGTATTATATTTTTATTATAAAAGTTATATTTCTTTCTTAGCAAAATGCTTTATAACTAACCTAAATATTTTAAGATAGCAGTAGTTCGTCAGATATTATTGGGTTTACGACCGAAAATATCGTTAACAACGAGTATACCCAAGTGATGAAACAATGCATTTTAGTCGTTATAACACTATATTCAATTAGCTATGCCCATAACGGGGTTGATATGTACTCAGATCTAAATAGATAGCTTTCTGTGATATATTTCATGTTTATATCAATATTATTGTGTCTTTGTTTTTTATGGATTATATTTTTGTGGAAACTTGTAAATGAAATTCGTCTGTTGTAATAAGTAAAAGTTTTAAATAGTGTGCTAACTTGAACGATAACTATTTAAATGTGGATAATTCATATGAATGAAAGAATTCCCCATTTTTATATTTTCAAATAATTAAGGGAAAAGGAACGATGATTTGTTTCTAAGGCTCTGTTCTTATTACACCTTTCTTATAATCAGTTTCTGTGTTCTTTCCATGGTATAATAAATCTTACCAGAATCAGTGCTGTTACCAGGATTTAAAGTTTTCATGAAAATGTAATTTCTAAAACAAACACACACTAAAAAGATCTCTTAATATATTAAATTTATTTTGTATGCTCTATTTGTTAGTATTTGCAGTATTTAAGTACGAATACCACAATTTCTTTAAGGGTTATCCATAACACATTTTACCATCATATAATTTATTGTAAGGTAATTCTAGTTACTTGATTTAAAATATTGATTTTGTGTTTACACGATCATTAACGATAGGTGGCGCTTTTAACAAATAACATTATTTGAAGTCGTTTAACTAAGCCTAAACTGATATTTTTTACTTAGGTTGTTCTTACTTTAGCTTTAGATGTTCTAACATTATATTGTTTGTACGTCCTGTCAAAGTAATTTGTAATGAGATATATTCATTAGAAAAACTGTCAGACATTTAATTAGGTAACAGGAAAGTTATATCATCACATTCGGTATTATTTGCAAATCAGAAATTACAGTCAACCCGATAATCACACCCATTCCTGTAATTAATTAAAAATATTTATTGAGGATTTCAGTGCTTTTATGAAAGGTCTCACGAACTGTTTGGCAGAAAAATTATAATCTATTTAGTATAATGAAGCTTGTTACACCTGCCATGTTTTTTTCTCGAAAGATTTGGTTTCATCTACAATTATCCTTTTCTCATGTTAACACTTTGAAATTCGTTACAGTACATTAGGTACGCTGATAGAGATGCCTCGTTAAACTAGTTTTTATAAGTAAAACATTCTCATTAATCCAAATCAATATCACCCTTACTTCATAAATTATCACATCTTTTATAAAGAAGACATGTTTTAATATCAAAGAAGCCGTATGCACGTTAAACAACAAAATTTTTTTTCTTTCCACTTTAACAGCGAAAGATAATAAATAAAGCTTTCTATTGGATAAAGTCACCTTTTTATATTCATCTATCGGCTGCTTTTGTCACGTCTGAAAGCTTAGTAGAACACAAGAATTTTCGTTTTTTAATTCCAGATTTTGAAAACAACGAGATAACACATATTTCCTGCTCACCACATATCTTGTATTTAATAAACTACCCATTTATCATTGTTGATATATTCTTGTTATAGAATCGAATTTAAATATATATATATATATATATATATATATATTAGGCTACACTCTTAAGAAGATATGCATATTTTTGAAAAACAAAATATAACAATCTTGTAGTTTTTGCACAAAATGTGGAAACTTCGGGAATTGTTATACCATGAAGTCACTGCACTTCTTTCTATGTTTTGATGTAAGACATTGATTACTTATGTTTATTTTTCATTAAAAGAAAATTTGAGTAAAACGGTAAAACCAAGAGATTTGGTCGATGTTTTTTCTGTAAGTTCTCGCGGCTGAACAAAGAATCAAACAAACAGGATTCGCAAGAAACAAATCTGATTCACAGGCGTTCGGAAGAGACTGGTATGTATGCAAGAATAATCTACTTAAAAATGAAACCCCAGCCGAGTGATTATCTTGGAATATTTCGTAAAGTATAATTTAACTTGTCCTGGTGTTCATTTCTGCCATTCTAGCTATGTGTTCCATATCACAGGCAGCGTCAATATTAAGTTCTATTGTCATAAAACTTTCGTTTAAAGTTTCTAAAAATGCCTTGCACATTTTTTATGTTTACAGTGTAACATTAAGTGTAACAAAATTAAAGTTATACTCTATGAATCTTACTGATAATTACATTCTCTGTGCTTTCAAACGTTTGTAGGAAAACAATCCAAGCTCTCAGGATATACAAACAATTGTGAGACTTTGGAAGTTTAAGCTGCAAGATATAAAATATGCCACAGAAGTCTTTTCCTTAACACTTATCTAATTTCAAAGTTAAATCATGAAAATTAACTTATTTTTGCTTCTATATGTATTCCTGTACTGCTGCTTTTAGTATATTGTCGATTCGAGCATTTTAAAATACCAGAACAACATGTTTTTTTGAACATGAATAAGAAACAAATTTTAGTTAAAATCAGGATACATTTTCAGAAATCATTGTACGAGCAATTGAAGGTCATTTACTGAGACCCCAAAATATGAATAAGGTTTAGATTAGAACTATGTGGAACCACTAGAATACTGCAATTTATGTATGAAAACTATATAGCTGCGAGCAGCAAATTTCCAGAAACAAATCGTTTTGGTTTTTTAGTTATGCCGCAAATCTACGAACATTTTTTATCGACGTCAAGTCTCGAGGGGTTTTGTCGGATTTGTTCTCCGAAGAGCTTCTTCCCATGAGAACACGTTCATAAAGTCGTGATCAACACATTAACAGATGTTCAGGACTTCAAAGATGAAACTTATGATGCTAAACGTGAGGTTCATCATTATGCTCTACATGACATCCAACCTAAAATCCAGTTTTGAAAGACGAAAAGTGCACTGGAAATCATATTGCACTTTGAAATATTTATTTTTCAGTTTTGTAAACTAAACATAGATGTATTTTTTTTCATCTATTAAAGTTTCAGTTAAAATCTTTTATCCATATTCTTTTATAATTTATATTTTCATAATATTGGGTATTAGGTCCAGTGAAATCCCTTTATTTAAATAAGAAACTTTAATAAAGAAACCTTTATGAGAGAAATGTATATCAATATTTATTTATTACAGTCTGATAGAGTTTAATGTTGATTCTACTAGTGTAAGCTTAATTCTATAAAAAATTAAGATAATAAGAAACGATTACAACGAGTATTTCACTAGAGAGACTATCTCTAATAATACAGTAGAGAGATTATCCCTAATAAAGTAAAACATTAAAGAGATTATCTCAAATAAAATAACATACTAAAGAGATTATTTGTAATAATATACAGATTATGTCAAATAAAATAACATACTAAAGAGATTATTTGTAATAATATAGAAATTATCTCAAATAAAATAACATATTAAAGAGATTATTTGTAATAATACGGAGATTATCTTAAATAAAATAACAAACTAAAGAGATTATTTGTAATAATATAGAGATTATCTCAAATAAAATAACATACCAGTGATATTTCCAGAAGGAAGGGTCACAGTGTAACTAAATTTACCTAAAACATTTGTGTTGTTTAAAGTTTTGGATTATTTTCACAATACGTTTGTTATTTTTAAAACCATCGGTTGTTGTTACAATCAACGTTTTACTTCGTTTCAAAGATCGTTAGAACAGAAAGCACAGATAATATATCCGTAGACTGTAAAAATATTTGAAACAGAGACGGAAATAATGACATAATACAAATTTTAAGTAGCATATAAACAAAAATATAATTCAAAATTTTAGTTTAAATGAAATTGTTTAGAAATATCAGAAACGAAGTCATTAAGTAAATTTGTATAAAGAATATAAAGTAAGTTATACATTGTTAGCTTCAGGCGGGTTCAAACAACAATATACTCTTAATAATTACGAATATAATAAGAATACAATATTTAGACCATCGTATCAAACAAACACAAAATGTGACAGGTATATCATGATGAAAGTCGTAAAAAAGATGTGAAAACAATATTTAGGTGACATTTAATTTTGCTCAAGTTATAAGCATATAATAATTATATCATGATTAAAACTGGTAAGAACATAATTGATTAAAATTGGTAAGGATATAAATGATTAAAATTGGTAAGGATATAAATGATTAAAATTGGTAAGAATATAAATGATTAAAATTAGTAAAAACATAAATGATTAAAAGTGGTAAGGATGTAAATTATTAAAATTGGTAAGGGCATAAATGGTTAAAATTGGTAAAGACATAAATTACTAAAATTGATAAGGACATAAATTACTAAAATTGGTAAGGATATAAAAGATTAAAATTGGTAAAAACACATATGATTAAAATTGGTAAGGATATAAATGATTAAAATTGGTAAGGACATAAATGATTAAAAGTGGTAAGGATATAAATGATTAAAATTGTTAAGGATATAAATGATTAAAAGTGGTATGGATATAAATGATTAAAAGTGGTATGGATATAAATGATTAAAAGTGGTAAGGATATAAATGATTAAAATTGTTAAGGATATAAATGATTAAAATTGGTAAGGATATAAATGATTAAAATTGGTAAGGACATAAATGATTAAACGTGGTAAGGATATAAATGATTAAAATTGTTAAGGATATAAATGATTAAAATGATAAGGATATAAATAATTAAAATTGTTAAGGATATAAATGATTAAAATGATAAGGATATAAATAATTAAAATTGGTAAAAATATAAATGATTAAAAGTGATATGGATATAAATGATTAAAAGTGGTAAGGATATAAATGATTGAAAGTGGTAATGATATAAAAAATTAAAAGTGGTAAGGTTATAAATGATTAAAAGTGATAAGGATATAAATGATTAAAAGTGGTAAAGATATAAATGATTAAAATTGGTAAGGATATAAATGATTAAAAGTGATATAAATGATTAAATCAGAGATAAAGTGTGATTTAAGGGCTCTGTGAGAAAGAATAAAGATCTTTGAATTAATGATAAAATAATAACATAAACATTGATATTTAGGACTAATGAATTAAGTTCAAATATAAAGGAAGAATCAAGGTTGTAGAAAGAATTATTCCTTTTTTGAAGGAATGGAAATAATATCTCGTTGAATAACAATAAACTGCAAAGAGATAAGAATATCCGAACACTGAAAATATACCTAATGTGAGTGAAGAGTGAATAATAGTGAAATATATAGATAGGAAACCTGCTCTGTCTCCTGGGTGACCAGGTACATTTTATAATTAAGTGTCTGAAAGAGATGCGCGGAATACCTAAGAGACCTGGAGTATAGCAATGCCAGCGAAAAAAACAGCACTAGAAGTGGTGAAACGTAACAACTATTAAAAAGAATAAACAGGTAGTCATTAGACGAGATTCAAAAATAATATTTAAACTGAACGGTCATCTTATGAAAGTAGATGTACGATTGGAATTTTTAAGTGAAAATTTATGAGAGGGATAATGTCAAGATGTTTAAAGAGCCCTGTGTTCGTGCCTAGCTCCAACACATCCGAGACTATGGAACGTGCTCAGAACAGTAATGTCAGCTTGGTCGGTTCCACCTGAACTTTATCACTAAAAACAACAACAAACACTATTAAAATAAAGTTGTGAGTCAGAAATCATTAAGGTTTAGAAATAGTTCCAAGTACATAATTTAGTTTAGAGATGTCAGATCAAACATTAAACGTAATCTTAAAATACTTGTCATATATTTTCATAAAGCTTCTCGTAAGGGATAATTATGAAAAGTTAACGGATTACCGTGAGCAGAATGGGTTAAAATGTCAAGCGGATATCAGAATCCCAGAGAATTATAATAGGGAAAACAGTTGGAACTCACGAAGACTGAAGTTGTTAGCTAACTATCAGGAAGATCTTTTGACAGATGAGTGTGCTGTCAGAGACCTTATTATAATGTACATATCTAGAGTTAGGAAGGGTTTCTTACTGTCATGTGTGCTGTCACAGACCTTAACGTACATGTCTAGAGTCAGGTAGGGTTTCTTACTGTCATTTGTGCTGTCACACATTTTATATAATGTATATGTCTAAAGTCTGGTGGGGTTTCTTACACTTGTGTGTGTTATCACAGTCTTTATGTAACTTGTATGACTAGTAACAGAAGAGGCTTTTGACCAGGATGTGGGTTGTCACTGATATCACATATTTGTGATGCGTGGTGGTATAAGTTTTTTTTATGAATGTGTACTGTCGTTATCATTGTATAACTTGAATGCATCATGATAGAATTGTCTTTTTATAAGAATTTGTTCAGCCTCCTACATTATGTAATTTCAAAGCCTGATGACAACAGTGGCTTTTAACAAAGGTTTATATTGTCACTGACTTAACGAAGATTTATGCCCAGTTGGAGAAAGTTCTCTTGATACGTATTTGTGCTGTTACTAATGATGTACGAAGGCTACTTGATTTAGTTTGTTTTGGAATTTCGCACAAAGCTACTCGAGGGCTATCTGTGCTAGCCGTCCCTAATTTAGCAGTGTAAGACTAGAGGGAAGGCAGCTAGTCATCACCACCCACCGCCAACTCTTGGGCTACTCTTTTACCAACGAATAGTGGGATTGACCGTCACATTATACACCCCCACGGCTGGGAGGGCGAGCATGTTTAGTGCGACGCGGGCACGAACCCGAGACCCTCGGATTACGAGTCGCACGCCTTACGCGCTTGGCCATGCCAGGCCCTACTTGATTTAGACTGAATGTCATAAGAATTCATAATAACACAAATGCGTTTAGTCCTAATGAAAAGTAGAGAAATATTACAAAGTCTGGATATTTACTACGAAACTAATCAGCAACATATTGTACTATCATAATTTTTCGACAAGTAATGAAGCTGTGAAAGTATGACATTTAAGTTTTAATTACAAGTAGTGAGAGAACAAAAATACAAATATGGATTGTGAGAACAAATAGAGAGAGAAGTTTATATGCAAAAACGGCTCGTTTGGGTTGAGAAAATATTTTACATAGAAGAGCGAACAACGTTTCGACCTTCTTCGGTCATCGTCAGGTTCACAAAGAAAGAGGTAACTGACCGGAAGCTGGCCACATGTTTGAAAGGGGTTGTGTAACTGTGTGTCGAAATGTAGAGGGCGGTATTAGATGTTTGAATATATAATTTTATTTATTTTATTATATTAATATAGGTATAAAGGTGTTCCTTTATATTGGTTTATTTTGGGTTTAAGTTGTTGTAGAGAGAGAAGGTTGTTTTAAGTTACTGAACCAAAGTTTGTTTCTTTATTCTTGAATTTCGCGCAAAGCTACTCGAGGGCTATCTGTGCTTGCCGTCCCTAATTTAGCAGTGTAAGACTAGAGGGAAGGCAGCTAGTCATCACCACCCACCGCCATCTTTTGGGCTATTCTTTTACCAATGAATAGTGGGATTGGCCGTAACATTATAACACCCCCACAGCGGAAAGGGCGAGCATGTTTGGTGCGATGGGGATTCGATCCCGCCACTCTCATATTATGAGTTAAACGTCTTAACCCACCTGGTCATGACGGGCCAACTGAAGAAAAGTGTTCATATTATAAATATTGGTGTTCATAAATGAGAGTGAAAATTTAAGGTTATAGTTTAAAGGTAGAAAGGGTACTAAATGTATTGCGCATGCTCACAGCTTTGATACAGATCAGTTACCATTCATATCGACGATCAAAATACCTTCGTTCACCCTTAGCATCAGTTGGGTTCACTGATATAATATTGTTTGCACTTCTATCAACAAAACCATGTCTGCCCCGTATCGGGAACAATGTAGGTTTGTTACAATATAATATTGTTCACACAACTATCAACAAAACCATGCCCGCCCCGTATCAGGAACAATGTAGGTTTGTTCCAATATAATGCAATAATTATGAACGCCAATGTTATAAAAAAATACTTGAGATCTTATGTATCTTTAATGGTAAATGCAATGACTATGTTTACGATTACGGTGATTATGAAAGTTATTATTTTCCTCAGAATTTATGAGTGGAATAAAGATCTCAGCCATACATCAAAAACTTTAAACGATGGTAACAAACCTGTCATTCTTTATCTTGAAAAAAAAAAAAATTCAAAATGGTAGCTAAAACAGAAACTAATTTAACATCAACAGTTTGATACTGGTTGCAAACACAATTAGTTTAATAAACACTCACTGGATACTTCTTTCATTCTCTTAGGACGGTTTATTCATAGATTAAACCTTAAGTTTAATAGTTACGTGAGAGAAGTCTACAGTAAATACTCATCAACGTAGGTAACGAGCAGATTACACCTTTTAACTTAATTAGTAAGTTGCAACATATCTGTCAAAGAAAAAAACTCATTTAGAAATTTATATTTTAGACAGCAATTATAATAAGTCCATGGTATTAGTGTCTCATCTGGTTACCAATGAGAACGAACCAGAGTACCAAGCTAATTATTTAATTAATTAATGTTCAGTTTGTACTAAATAACATCAATATAAACTTCTTCTGTTATAATTGGCCGATATAATCAGGTGGTTAGGGCGCTGGACTCCTAATCCGAGGGTCGCGGGTTTGCATCCCCATCGCGCCAAACATGCTCGAACTCCCATCCGTGGGGGCGTTATAATGTGACGGTGAATCCCACTATTCGTTAGTAAAAGAGTAGCCCAAGAGTTGGCGGTGGGTGGTGATGACTAGTTGTCTTCCCTCTAGTCTTACACTGCTAAATTAGGAACGGCTAGCGCAGATAGCTCTCGCGTAGCTTTGCGCGAAATTTAAAAACAGACAAACCGTTATAATCTTAACCATTACCTGATTGTGTAGTTTACGTCCTTGATTTTATCTTTATTAATATAGCGTCGTTCATTACTCGTAAAAAAATCGTAGGAAAAGGTAACAATCTAAAAGATTGAAGAAAAGAGTTGAAGAAAAGAAAGCAAATATTTAAGTATAAAGTGAAACGTTAAAATTAAAAGTAAAAGCACAGGTAATTTTATTCACGCATCTTGTTATTTCAGTCCTAAAGTATAAAAGGCAGGGATATAAAAGAGATTTTTTTATCAATAGTTATCCATTTATTTCAAAACTACAACCAACTTAGTTTTCAGCTGTAAATATAAAGCCTTCCGTTGATATAAATTTTTACTAGTTTCGATATTTATATTTTATTCACTTGCGTCTTTTCGCATCGTTCCAAAAACTCAAGGAATTCATGTAGTCCCTAGAGGGCGTACAAAACACATGTCCAAATATTCTTGACAGGTTACTCAAGAAGCAGAAAAAAATGTCACGAGCATTTTGTATCACCGCTTATCAGAGAAGTAGTGACTTTATGGTAAGTTCTACCAGAGAGAGTTATACAAAATAAGGACTGTGTATTAAAGAGTGAATGGAAGATACGAACATGCATCTGATGTTACGTTGCTTTCAACTCTGTGTACATTGTAAAAATAAATTAAAAACAGAACAAAATATTGCTATGAAAAGTCTGTTAAATAAGTAACCAATAAAAGGACAGATCTCTTTAAGATCTAATGTTTTGTAACTAAACAGTTTAAAACTATGTCGTCTGACTGTATTAACATATATTAAAATTTTTGTTTCGTTAAGCTACAAAGTTATTACAACTAGCTTTGAGTTCGTGGAACAAATAATGCCCGTTAGTTTGTTGTTAAGTGCAAAGCTAAACCGCGGCCTTTTTCGTGCCCGCTACGAGTATCGAAGTTCTGTTTTTAGCATTATAAGCCTTTATACTTACCATGCCACTAGGGGGCGGGAATATATTGTACAGTACCAGCTTATTCAAGGTTTAAAAATGTCCAGTTTCTATAATAACTCATCGAAATGTTACATAATTAAATTAAATAATCTAAATAAATAAACGTGGATTTTGATGACAGTTTTTTTATTTTAATTTTGCGCAAAGCTACTCGAGGGCTATCTGCGTTAGCCCTCCCTACTTTAGTTGTGTCGGACTAGAGGAAAGGCAGCTTGTCATCACGATTCACCGCCAACTCTTGGGCTACTCTTTTACCAACGAATAGCGGGATTGACGTCACTTTATAACGCTCTCACGGCTGATAGGTGCGAGCATGTTTGGTGCGAGGGAGGATTCGAACCCGCGCCCCTCGGATTATGAGTCGAACGCCTTAACCCACCTGACCACTTGATGTGAGTTTATTTAATATGCTAGTGAGTACATATTAGAAATATAATCGTGTGTTTGATATTAGCGTTTCAGAAATGTTTCTAAGTGTTATAATTGCAACGCACTCGAATGCAAAAATGCCAGGCTAATAATGATATAAGTTAAGTGACCTCTCAGGTTTATAGACAACACTTAGCACATCATGATAAAATAAAATGTGTACATTATAATTTGAATATTTTATGTTACATACTTTTTAATTTTGATTCGTTTACTAACTGTAAAATTAATAATATAGAATAATTAAATATGGGTAGTCAATGAGGTAAATTATTACAAATGATAAGGTTCCCAATAAAGCGATAGTTCTAGTTCTTAGATACTTTCTAACTTTATACTTCATGGTATCATTTAAACGCTTGTTTGTTTGTTTTGGAATTTCGCACAAAGCTACTCGAGGGCTATCTGTGCTAGCCGTCCCTAATTTAGCAGTGTAAGACTAGAGGGAAGGCAGCTAGTCATCACCACCCACCGCCATTTCTTGGGCTACTCTTTTACCAACGAAAAGTGGGATTGACCGTCACATTATAACGCCCCCACGGCTGGGAGGGCGAGCATGTTTAGCGCGAACCCGCGACCCTCGGATTACGAGTCGCACGCCTTACGCGCTTGGCCATGCCAGGCCCATTTAAACGCTGTTGAAAACACGTTGATACTGTTTGATATTTTTGAAATGTTTATGTGAGCATATTGAGAACCAAACTGATTAGAAATTAATGTACACGTAACTGGGGTTGATTTATGACTGTAATTATGTTCTTTTACACAGATATTTGCATTGTGAATCTCGATTCGGGCCTTAGATTAAACATTTTTTTTTATATAATCTGTTTGTACCAGAATATAAATATTGTCATGTTTTTTTGTGTTTAATTGTTTATATTGTACAGTGCCCATATGGCAGCATTAAAAGGACACTCACACAATATTATTAAAAACGTTTATTTAAATTTCCAAAATAAAGTGATCGTACGATTTGCCAAGTGCTTCACTGGGCACTGTATATATTATACAGAAATTTAGTTAATCTAACCACTGATAAAGGGCTACTATCTTATCTTCCAGCCTAGAGGACGTTTAATAAACAACTAATATTCAAGAGAAGTGTTGAGGTTTTGTTGACTTGAGTGTGTTATTGACTGATTAGACTCAATGAGTGTATTATTGGCTGATTAGACTCAATGAGTGTGTTATTGGCTGATTAGACTCAAAAACCAAAATAAAAACGATTGATATTTGGTCGTCACAATTATATCATAAGTATTTAAACTATTGGAATTGCAGGTATTTAAAGTACATATATGTATAAAACAGCTAAATACATTTCCATGTCGAATAGTGGTTATTATTTAATGGAAATGAGCATACTGTAAAAACCCTGTATGAAAACAACTTTTTCTACAAATTTTTTGAGTTCCTATTAAAGATTCAGTGATAGTTTGTTAATAATATTCTACAATTTATGATGAAATTAGAATATCTTTTCGTACTTTTCGTTATTCTCCATAAACATAGGTTCGTAATATTTTAGGACCAGTAAATATTATCTTCTTTGCAGTTTAGTGTGTAGTTTTCACAAGTTTTAATTTTTTTATTTAATAAGCCATTTTGCTCAGTTAATTTTAAACTTTGACTAACACTTTACAATATTTCTTTGACTAACACTTTACAATATTTCTAAATTTGAAATAACGGATATACTTTTTCAAACTTATAAACTTATTGTTACTTTACAATTCATGAAAGATGTTAATACTTTACAATTTATGAAATATGTTAATAGATAGAAAACAAGTCTGACCTTTGACCAGGTCAGTAGTAGAAAAAAAAATTCCTTTTTTGAAGAAGATTTCTAGTAGAGTCATCAGTCTGGAGTCACCACGTTTTTATCTGTCAGCTGTTTATTTAAGAAAGCACTGACATGAACATTAAGTAGAGTTTTATATGAAAAAGATGACCCAAGTGTTTACATTTCAAAAAGCTTCTGTAAGCCACTAACTTTTACTTCTAGGTCAACAGAGATTATTTTTTCTCAATGACAACGAATTTCGGTTCAATTCGAGAGTAATTTTAATTAAAATAAAAACAACTGATACTCAAGTGACAGAGGCCTACTAAGATAACAACTTTTGGAAGCCATATTTAAGCTTAAAATATAAGTACCCTTACTATGTACACGTGTAAATAATTTTTTACATTATTTGAATCCTACATTCAAATTCTAAATATGAATTAAACCCAGTTTTGTTTACTTGTATTGACCCGTAAAGAACATAGACTTGTTTTTTCACATTTTTATAAACTACTTAAGCACCAAATCCCACGTAACTTCAGGATTGTCCTGTTGGCAGAGTCCCCAACATCACGTATGTCACAGGAGAAAATCTAATAAAAATATCTTCAATAATCTCATCAGTTCCTGCTGGGTCAGAGTACGTATTTAGCAGTGTAACCGAGAGATTTCTCGCTTTTTGTAAGTTTTATAAAATATAATAAGCGTGTTGAATGTGATGCAGTATATGAATTGTGACATTATTGGTGAGTACAAAAAAGATGGGTAATTTTAGGGTTAGTGTGTGTTTTTTTTTTAACAAAGCCACGTCAGGCTATCTGCGGCGTCCACTGAGGACAATCAAACCCCTCATTTTAGCGTTGTAAATTCCTAGGCTTAACGCTGTACCAGCGGAGGGCTTAGAGTTATTGTGGTTAGTGTTTGATTATTTTACAGAGAAATTTGTATAAACTGTTAAAGGAAACGTTGACAGTATTTGTTCGAATTGTCTGTTTAGAAATGAGTAACATTTCATTCATGCGTAATCGTGAGTTGACAGAAAGCTTGTTTCGAGTAATAATATATATATATTATTATATATATATTATAATATTATATATATATATATATATATATATTATTGAAGAGTAAATAGCATTATTTCTGATGAAAACTTTAACTTAGATCACAGAAGACACCCAGAAAATATACTTTACTACAATGTCTCGTGTTTTCTTAAGAAAGAACAAATCGAATTTTAATGACTTGTTTCTGAAATTTCTATAATTTCTAATTCCGAGACTTGTATTGATAACCAATAAACCTTTGCAGATGGAAAACAAATACTAAACAAGTAAACCGATAATTTTGCACAACACCAAATACCTGCGTGGATACCAAGTTGATTTTGTTATTTGTGTTTCTTGTTGTCACTTGTCTTTCTAAATTGCTAACGAAGCAAGTGTAAGAGATGTTGGTTTGTGTGTACAACAAAAGCCTATCTATTCATCTTTCTCAAAAGAGCAAAATAATAAAATCATTTTTTGTTCTTCATAACGATGAAGTAAATAGAAAGAGAGAGAGAGGAGAAATAAGAACAAATTCAAATTTATTTCTGAAGGAAACTAGAAAACGTTTTCCTTATCAAACCAGTGAAACCGGACTGCGGCTGTCGACACCCACGTCTGTTAACCCTAACACTGCTTCGCAATTCTTCCCTGGTGATCGTTTTCTTTTGAATAATTCACACGTTCTTTGCTTTCCATCGCTACTGATTAGGCCGATAGTTATGCACAACTGAATGTCTTTGCACATGACATTTCACTAAATCACGTGACGGTTTGTAACGCAGAGAACAATTTTGTACTTTTCTCCTGTGTAATCTACTGACAAAAATTTATCAAGCCTTAGGAATTCTTCAAGGCGACAAATCTAAGTAAGACTTCCAACGCTGGCGAATAAAAGTACGGATAGAACCGAAACAAGCTCGAGATAAGTACATTACGTTCTGAACAAATATGGCTTGAAATCCACACAGACATTCATAAATACTTTAAATCATGTCCTAGGGTGAATTAAGATTTTCATCTACAAAATTCTTTGATACATTGATGTCTAATTCCAATATTATTAAGGCATTTGTCCAATGACAGGACAGCGTTAAGTCTACATTCTTGTGACGTTTGCATCCGGGGTTTAATTCCTCGCAGCAACACGGCAGATAGTAAAATATGGCTTTTCTGTAATAAACAATAATGCGTTTTTCTATTAATATACAATGTGTTGTACTCATTATTATTACATATTAAATCTACATTAGATGGAATTACTGATCAAAAACCAGTAGAAGTACCCAATGAAAGTAGAACTTATATTTATACCATGTCTGGTCACGCTTTACCTGAAAATAGTGCATTTTGACAATAACCGTGCAACATATTTTCCCTTGCATAACGACTCATCAAAAGCACAGCATACTTCACTGTAGGCTTTCCATTATCCATCTAGCATATATTCTGGTATGAATTAGCATGAATACTTATTTCATTGTTTAGTTTAACCGATATGTCGTTTCACGACACATGATTTGTATCGTCTTCTCAGACAAAAAAGAAAAACTTCTTCATTATGACGCCTCGTTTTACCGTAATATGTGAAAGATTTAGTCTAAAATGTCTAACTAGCTTTAACAACTGATCTCATGTGGTACCCTTTGTACTAGGTCTCTTTTTCGATGGTCTTGTTTCCCAAGTTCATCCACATTGCTTTGTGTTCTAATGCTATTAAGCACAAGGAATATCCTAGTCGAAAATTATAAAATTTGCTATCTAAGCACATGATTATGACCCGAATAAATGAATATTTTGCTCTCAGATATTTTTCCACAAAGCGACCAATGTTCAGCAATATCACACTACTGGAAAATGTACAAACACGTCAAGATTTCGTTTTGGTTCATTTCGTTCCAACGCAAATATTTATCGATTGAAACGACCAAGTAAACTGCTAATTTCCGTATTCAAAATCGTGGAAAAGCAAGTTTGTTGTCCCTGACACAAGCTTAGCTAATGTTACATAGAGTCATGTGAAAAAATTAGGACACCCTATAAAAGCCTGTGTATTTTTAAAACATTTTTGGATATATATATATATTTAATCTTAATTTTAACAATACTGAGAGATTATAGGAATATAACTAAACACTTAAAACTGAAGAAAAGACTTTTCAAGATCTTCTGTAAATGTCGTGCTACAAAAATGCATATTCTAACTGAGGAAAAAGTTAGGACACCTTATCCCCTAATAGCTAGTGTTACCCCCTTTGGTTGAAATAATTGCAGTTAGACGCTTCTTGTAGCCATCTACCAGTCTTTGACATCGGTTTGAAGAAAGTTTGCCCCACTCCTCAATGCAGAATTCTTTCAGCTGTGAGATGTTTGAGGGGTTTCTTGCATGTACAGCCCGTTTGAAGTCACCCCACAGCATCCAATGAGATTAAGATCTGAGCTTTGACTCGGCCATTCCAGGACTCTCCATTTCTTAGTTTTCAGCCAGTCCTTGGTGGATTTACTGGTATGTTTTGGGTCATTGTTGTGTTGCAGGGTCCAGTTCCGCTTCAGCTTTAATTTTCGTACAGATGGTCTCACATGATCCTTAAGCACCCTTTGATACACAGTAGAATTCATGGTGGATTCTATGATTGTGAGCTGTCCAGGTCCTGATACAACAAAGGAGCCCCAAACCATGACACTTCCACCTCAATGCTTCACAGTTGGTATGAGGTTCTTTTCCTGGAATGCTGTATTTGGTTTACGCCAAACATGTTCTTTGTTCTGGTGTCCAAATAATTCAATTTTGGACTCATCTGTCCAAAGAACATTATTCCAGAAGTCATGGTCTTTGTCTACATTCTCTCTGACAAACTTCAGTCTGGTCTTGATGTTTCTCTTAGAGACCAAAGGTTTCCTCCTTGTACACCTCCCATGCAAGTTAAACTTGTGCAGTCTCTTTCTGATCGTAGAGGCATGCACTTTCACACCAACAGTAGCCAGAGCCTGCTGTAGGTCCAGTGATGACATGTTAGGGTGTTTGAAGACCTCTTTTAGCATCTTGCGGTCTGCTCTCGAGGTGAACTTGCTTGGATGACCAGATCTGGGTGTGCTGGCAGTTGTTTTGAAAGCCCTCCACTTGTTGACTATTTTCAGGACAGTGGAATGGCTGATTTCAAAATCTTTTGGGATCGTTTTAAATCCCTTACCAGACTCATAAGCTGCTACAATTTTCTTTCTGAAGGCCTCAGACAGCTCTTTTGCTCTCACCATGGTGCTCACTCTCACTTCAACAGTCAGGAGCACACCAAACTAAATGTCTGAGGTTTAAATAGAGCAAGCCTCATTCATGTGCACCTGGTGTTATACATATGTGTGTGAGTTGAACCATTTTAAGTGGGAATAAATATGGGGTGTCGTAACTTTTTCCTCAGTTAGAATATGCATTTTTGTAGAATTACATTTACAGAAGATCTTGAAAAGTCTTTTCTTCAGTTTTAATTGTTTAGTTATATTCCTATAATCTCTCAGTATTGTTAAAATTAAGATTAAATATCTATATATCCAAAAATGTTACAAAAATACACAGGCTTTCCTAGAGTATTCCAACTTTTGCATATAATTGTATGTCTTAGAAAGATATTTCAACATAAAGCGAAACATCATGAAATATCCAGTTTACCTTCGAGTAAATCTTTTATTGTTACAGCTATCCCTAATTTAGAAATGATAAACTATAGACCAGGAAGCTAACTTCTTGAACACTCTTGTCTTGTTGAATAACAGGAGTTGACCGTCACTATCGCACATCATCCACAGCCTAAAAATTGTTGTTTGGTATTAAGCACTGAGCTGCACAATGGGCTATCTGTGTTCTGTACACCACTGGTATCGAAACCCGGATTTTGGTGGTATAAGCCCGCAGACATACTACTGTGTCACTGAGGGACTAGCCTAAGAGTGTGGATCGTGGGATTTTGTGTTAACCCGAACGCGAATTATGTTATGCTTGACAAATATACATTTGGTATAACTTGTACCGAAATATTGTTTGGATAATTTTTCTCAAATGTAATTGAATGGTTTTCAGGAACCATTTTAACTACATTCCACGATGCACTAATTAACTACAATTGTTTACTTTGAATTCATTTGAGATAATTTGGAGGTAAATGAAACGAAATATTAACAAATTTTGATGATAAGATAACAAACAATGAGCTATACCTTAGATCTGGCATAGAACATCCTTGGGTTTATATTGAAATTACTTCTGTGTCGAACGTGTTCAAATAAAACGTAAGTTGTGTTACTGAATGAATTTTGTTTTTCCTTGCAAAACCGACACTCATTAAATATTTTTAAGAATATACCACCCCAGATCGTTGTAGTGTTAGCACAGGTGTGTCAGTTCAGGTTTATTAAATGGCACCACTTATTTGAAAAATACAATAGAACTTTCACTAACATATATTTTAAAAGCCTGAAGCAGCGAGTAGCAAAAATATAGTGTCACCTTCCTCTACGTTTATGACATATATATATGTATATATAGATGTTGTTTATTTATTTTAGTATTATTATATGTTAGTAACGACAACATATCAGCTGTAATATAAGGACTTGTTAAGGCGTAACGTGAATCACTTGTCAAACTTTCTCATGTCGCATGACAGAATTTAATATTGTAGGAACGTAGCTCTAGGGAAATCTGGAATCTGGAAAAGGGAAAGGAATTTTGTTGCTAAAAAAAGGAAAGTACCTATTCTGTTCTATTTGGGAAAAATTTTGCAAAACGTAATATTTTGTTGATGAATGTTGAGTCTTTGGAGAAAGCAGTAAAAAGGAATTACAAGTGCGTAAAAAATATATTTCTAAAGATTAATGTAATGTAGCTTAGATATTTCTATACTTGGCCAGGCATAGTCAAGCGACTTGTAATCTGAGGGTCGCGGGTTCGCATCCCCGTCGCGCCAAACATGCTCGCTCTTTCAGCCATGGAGGCGTTATAATGTGACGGTCAATCCCACAATTCGTTGATTAAAGAGTAGCCCAAGAGTTGGCGGTGGGTGGTGATGACTAGCTGCCTTCCCTCTAGTCTTACAATGCTAAATTATGGACGGCTAGCACAGATAGCCCTCGAGTAGCTTTGTGCGAAATTCAAAAAACAAACAAATTTCTATTTTACACACATTCTAATCATATTATAAATACTTCAGTGAAGAGACTATCACTTTCTTTTTGTTTAGATGGTCTATTTGTTATTGCACATAACGTCCCTAATTGTAAGGTAATAGACGAGAGAAAAGGCATAACAACTCTCGTTCTGGACTTCTTTAACTGAACAGTAAGATCTCACATAGAACCACCAATACAATACGATTTATTATCATTTTTTTGTTGCTGTTAATATTAACTTTGTCCAGAACAAATTATTGACCACTAGTGAGTATAAATAATTAAATATAACACTTTTATGTTTCAATTATAAATACTAGAATGCATTGTTTCAACACCTGCGTAGGTAACTTCTCTTTTAGTGGGAGTTTTGGCCATAAACCCAAAATATCTCAGGAGGTTCGGTCCGTTTAGGAAAGTTAGGTTAGTTATAAAATCATATGTTAAGCCAATAATGCAAGTGTCAAAGTAAGATGTCACCAGTTTGTTTCAGAAACTCAATTAATATATTTTCATATACTCCTAAAATAGTTACAATTGCATAATAAATTTTGACCACTAGAATCATAAGGTTGACGTTAAATTTTGATCAACCTGATTATAATAAGAAGTAAATATTAATCTTTGTTATGATAACAAGAAAGGAGATAAACAGATTTTCGTTGAAAATGTTTACGTCTAAAATTAGAAATACAGATTTAATTATAGAGTTCTTGTATTTTTAATTATAATGATTATAACAGTAAAAAAATAATTTCAACAGTTTTTTTTCCTTTAACAATAAAAATAAGCAGGATTCATTTCCAATAAAACATTTTGATTAAATAGTTAATTTCAACAATAGTTAGGAACAAATCAAGTTTTCAACGATGATATACTTAGGATAACAGAAACATATAGAAATTTTTTGTTTGTTTTTTGTGGGAAACATATAGAAAGTTTCTTGGGGGGAGTTGGATAATTATCATAGGATGTGTGACTTATTTAGGCGTAATATTGTTTCCTTGTGGTTTTGAACTAATTTAATAGTAATTTGTACACAACGTTTTCCAGATAATATGTTTATAAAGTGTCATTCTATAAACTTACGCCACTTAATTTGGAACACAGAAACAACGAATGTAATATTTGTAAATATTATTCTTAGATTTATCTATTTCCATTGTTTATAATGATTTCAATTGCTTCTGAAAAATCAGATAACACGTACCCAAACACTCTGACATGATCGATATATTCAGATTTGATTATAAGGGTTAGAGATCTTAAATGTATCTTTCATGACGTTCCAGGTTAGAATTTTTCAGTACCTTTAATAAAATTTACAATAATAAATTAGTAAGTAAAAACGAGGACCAAAAATGTTCTTTATGGTATAAGGAAACAAATTTAGTCTTCGAAATAAGTTACTGCGTAAGTTTCGCTATAAATTATTACATTAAGACTTTGATCTTATCAGTTCAGTTAGCGTCATATAAACATAGACGTTTAATCCATAAAAAGAGAAATGGAATTAGTGAGAAATCGATCTAAAGTTTTATTATAAGCTCTATAGATTAACTATAAGCCTCTTTGTCAAGGGAATCGCATTTCCTTCTGTAACTAAGATGCAGTTTATCTGTTAGTTTGTTTTAATGTTGCAAAATTTTATAGATGTAAATCGAATATAAATTTTCTTTCAGAGACGTTTACGCTTGAGTTGAAGAAATTTCTCTATAACCAAGCAACTTATTCCAAACCTAAGAAACTGGAAGTCAGTTTCCTACATTGCTAGCAAATTATGCTAGCAAACTTGATTTCAGGCTAAGCGGAATAGTTTACTTTTTACGTTTTCTCATAAACGAAAGCCCTGTTTGTGTAGCTTTGTGCTTGGTAACTAACAAACAACGACACAGATAAATGTAACACAGCAACGTAAGTGAAACGTGTGTAACATCTGAAATGATACAACATCTAATAATCTGAACTTAATTAATATCAGCGTGTTAAATAAAATTAATAAATAAAAGTAGAAGAAAAGAAGAACACTTGTATAGAGTGTTGATTATACACGGCCCTCAAATAATGAAAAAAATGTCCACTACATCCATAGTTATCGACGGATATAAATCATTTTTGGCAGAATAATGTGAGATAATCTACATATTTCCACCAAGTTTCTTAAAAATCCTGTTATTTTACACTGAGTTATAGAAAAAATAATATAAAACATCGGTCTCCATATGAACAGAGAGGGATTTTTGTAACCTTGACCTTTGATCTTGACCCTGAAAAAGCATGTCACTTCTAGGGTAATCACCATTCAAATGTATAACAACTTTCTTCCAAATCCATTTTGTTGTGGCCCGGCATGGCCAAGCGTGTTAAGGCGTGTGACTCGTAATCTGAGGGTCGCGGGTTCGCATCCCCATCGCGCCAAACATGCTCGCCCTTTCAGCCGTGGGGGCGTTATAATGTGACGGTCAATCCCACTATTCGTTGGTAAAAGAGTAGCCTAAGAGTTGGCGGTGGGTGGTGATGACTAGCTGCCTTCCCTCTAGTCTTACACTGCTAAATTAGGGACGGCTAGAACAGATAGCCCTCGAGTAGCTTTGCGCGAAATTCAAAAAACAAACAAACAAACCATTTTGTTGTTTTTGCTGACAAACACACACATACAAGAGTAAAAATATGTAACTAAAAAAAATTTAAATTCTTTCTCCATTGGCTCAGCATGGTCATGTGGTTAGGGCGATTAATTCTTAGTCTGAGGGTAGCAAGTTTAATCCATGTCACACCAAACAAGCTCGCCCTTTCAGTTATAGTGACAATCAATCCAGTGTCGTTTATAAAAAAAGTAGACCAAGAGTTGGCGGTGGTTGGTGATGACTAGCTGCCTTCTCTCTAGTCTTACACTACTAAATTATTGATGGCTAACACAAATAACCTTCGTGTAGCTTTGCACGAAAATTTAAAACACTACCAAAGAAATAAGTTTTATCTTCACAAGCCAAGATATGTTTGCCTCTCGTATCGAGAATTAATATTTAACATGGCGTTTTGTGGTTAAAGCTATAAGCAATATCTCTCCATTGCTTAAGATAAGCATGTAATATTTGAACACTAATGATTATGTATTGCAGTAAAACCGGCTACAGATGCTTCTCGGCTTACTTGTTAACAAATTAATATGTGTAAATATATTTCAATGAACTTACGTTTCTATCTTATTACGTTCTTAATGGTTTATTTAATATTTAACAATGCAAATTTTAATCAACATAGAATGCAAATTGTCGTAAAGAGACAAATACTTTATAATTTTACGTAATCTATTTGTCATAACGAGTGTCATGAAATCGGCACAAATGAAACAAGTTAAAGGTAAAATATAACACGTACAAATAAATAATGCATCGTTTTTTCCATCCGAAATATATCCTACAATTGGTAATTATATCGCTTTTAACAGTTCTAGGTTATTTTCTTCACTAAACGTTTGTGGTGACAACGACTTGTTAGTTTATATTTATGACAGTTTGTAAAAACAAAATACAATATATGGATTTATAGTAGCTATTGCTAGGGTAAAGTGTTTATTTAATATCGATTTTTCTAATAATCAAAGAACCTTATTTTCATTCTTGAGATGCTTAGCTCACCATAACATTAGATTAGATGAGACGTTCATAAACGTAGATTACATACCCTCTTTAGAAGCAGCCATCAACAAACCTAACAACCCTCGTGGGTTTAATAGTGGGGGTTGCTACAGCACTTGGCTAGCATCCTTCAGTAGTAGCGTTAGAACATATCGTAGCGCCTTCTGATAGGTTAATTACATTACGTCTTGTTCAATAGATTAGAAATGGAATATGAGGACATCATTTGAAATGGCTAACCATCAAGTACAATTTAGCTTTTCATTTATCCTCCTAATTTGGCACAGAATGTTATTTCTTTTGCACGAACATAGTTCCCTCTGAAACTTGTATTCTAAGTGATTAATCTCTAGTAAGGTCGTTGGTTTTCTGATACTGTTTTACGAGAACCTGTGGTGAGACTTTGTGGATTAATCCATCATACAGTAATCTTGTTCACCAAGCTCTGTCAACAGCTTTAAGGATGGGAAGCTTTAGGGCTAGAATGTTACTATGTGACAAAGTAATTACTGCTTTTACATTTTCTCGTCTTTTTGTTTGTTCCTGTGGATTAAATCAATGATCTGTAATACACGTGCGATATTACATTACAACAAAATTATAACACCTTAAATAACATAATCACATCACGTGTTTAACAGGCCTCGTCAGTAACAAATAATAAAGCCACATGATTTAATAAAAAAATGAAAACACATGCAAAGCAAATAAAGAAAGGTGTGGCATCAATTATTACTTGATGTTACCACATCTATTGTACACACTAAAAATACAAGTGAATATGGCTTATAATGTTTAACGTGATCTGTTTTCCATGCACTAGAACGTTTAAGATGGAGAAAAATAGAGGAAAGTTTATGGTTACAAATATTTGTCCGTATGACTAGCAGGAAGATAATTTATCTTGCTTGTCAGAGCCTAAGGGCTGTAAGATTGGTTACCTGGGTTCATTATTAAGGATATGATGCTATTTATCTTGCTTACCAAACTCTTAGGGCTATATGGCCTTTAATATAATTAGTCTCAATGTTTAGTCGCTCAATAAGGCCCCGAAATCTCAAAATTCTACCTTTTGTGTTTTTCACAAAATATTTCTTGACTATAACTTCGTTTGGTATCAAACCACCTCCTACATATGTACAAGGAACATCAACTTCTGTTTGTAACTTATCTAGTTTTAATTTAAAAGCAATCTTACACCCTTCAAACAGATAATTTAACTAACACTTAAACTTTAATCTTCCTTCCATTTATTTTTTTTACGACTCACGTGTCCTCAGAGAAATCAAGTGACAAACAGGATATGTAGATCTCATTGTTTTATTTTATCTTTTGTTCCTCACGAATTATCCAGTTCAACACTGCGAACACAGTTATTTAAGTAAATATCAGTTTCTTGCTTTTGTCCTTAATAGCAACGCTTCGTATCATTAGGAACACAAACTTTTGAATATTATATTTGTGGCACAACATAAAGTTCCATTTACTCATTTTAACTAACGGCATTTTAAATTATCTCTCTTAATGTGACATTCAAAACAACATGTCGCTTCATAAAGATACTGAAATTAAGAATTCTTTACCTCATTTTCTGAGAGTACATACATACCAAATAATCGTTATTGTGTTATACACAAGTCATAGAGCAGGTTAGGGCTATTACATTTCAATTTACAATTAAAGGGGTAACATCAGATTTATTTTTAGCATATAGTTGGTGTAATGTTCTGTAACTTATGGATCTGTTTATATTCTAAAGAAATTTGTAGTAAATAAAATTCTATATTATTAAGGCAACATTATGTTAAAGTTTTTATCTAAATTTATTCCAAATTTTTAACTTTTCACTTGACAATTTGTGACCTCAACGAATGATGGAAGATAATGAACGAGGTGATCTTTATGCGTGAGAAATGTTATACATGCGAAATAAATAGTGAAACTTATTCTACACAAAAACAGTTTCGATTTAACAATATGTTTAACTCTGCACTTTTGTTAACTAGATATTCGTTTCTCCATATTGATCATAAAGAAATAAAAATACGAAAAATTTTAGGATAATCCAAGAAAAAGAGTTATACATATATATCTCCAACCAAAATTGGTTGAAATTACTCTGATGGTTATAAAGAACTTTCAAATCTGAAAAGTTATATGTAGATGGATGATCATGGACATCAAATTATGACAAAAACTCACACTTATTGCAGGTCAGCTCAGTTGAGAGGCAGAAAGAAGCTCAAATACGAATATTCTTGCAAATTCTAATAAATTATTCATAGAGTATTACTTTGAAAATGTGGCTTAAAGATACTATTAATAAAATTTATAACCTATAACTTTGATAAAAAAAATAAGACAGGTTATATTTCAAGAAGGAATAAAGTGTATACCCACACTTTTAGTTTGAAAATAACCGAATCTAAGTTTATTAAAATATATTCTTTTCTATATCAGCTGTTAATAAAAATACCTCAGTTCTCATCTGAGATTTCTCACGATTTTGTTCTTCATTAACCGACGGCCCGGCATGGCCAAGCGTGTTAAGGCGTTCGACTTGTAATCCGAGAGTCACGGGTTCGCATCCCCGTCGCGCCAAACATGCTCGCCCTTTCAGCTGTGGGGGCGTTATAAGTGATGGTCAATCCCACTATTCGTTGGTGAAAGAGTAGCCCAAATATTGGCGGTGGGTGGTGATGACTAGTTGCCTTCCCTCTAGTCTTACACTGCTAAATTAGGGACGGCTAGCACAGATAGCCCTCGAGTAGCTTTGTGCGAAATTCAAAACAGAACAAACATCAACCGATAAAACTGGTTTCCTTCAGTGACACGAAACGTATACGGGTTGTACAACTTTTCCTAGATGTGTTATAAAAATAATAATAATTGTTAAGATAAAAACAATTACTCGTACAGGTAAAACTTACTTTGATAATTAACATCACATTTTGCAATTTTTGGTAACATAATTCTATAAGAAGATAACTTCAGCGAATTTACAGCATTCATATAATTACCCATAAACCCTTATTTCAGGAGCATGGCTACTGTGTTTGTTTTGAATTTCGCACAAAGCTAATCGAGGGCTATCTGTGCTAGCCGTCCGTTATTTATCAGTGTAAGACCTGAGGGAAGGCAGCTAGTCATCACCACCCACCGCCAACTCTTGGGCTACTCTTTTTACCAACGAATAGTGGGATTGACTGTCACTTATAACGCCCCAATGGCTACTGTGAATTCGATCACAATTATTTAACGTTTCCACAGAGATTAACTCTACCTATTCAGAATATTCAAATGAAACTGACTATTTTTAAAAGCCCAAGTAAAATTCTACGGTTTAAATCACTTTCTTCACCAGGGGTTCGATTCCCCTGGCTGGACTCAACAGATAGCCCGATGTGGCTTTGCTATGAAAACGCACACACATACACGCACTTTATTTCTTTTAATGATGAAAACAAGAAGCATTATATAGATGTATCAAAAATTGATACTTCAAACATTAAGACTTAGGAATAGGATGCTAAAATTATTAAACTTAAGACTTGTTTTTAATTCACGGGACACATTTCTGGAATGGTTCGAGATATTAGTCTAATTTTACATACACAAGCGGTGTAAAATTCACTAGGAATCTCTATACCATTTTTTATTTTTATATTCCAAGTATAAATTCACAAAGTTTATACCATTAATATGCAAAGATTGAAACATCAATTTCATCTTGAGAAATACTTAAAGTAGCTCGTTGGTAAAAATTAATGGATGAACTCTCAAAATGTAGACAATAAAAGGTAAGGACCAACCCACAAAATGAAGTGTATTTATTGACCAACCCACAAAATGAAGTGTATTTATTTGTGATAATCTTATGTAGACAATAAAAGGTAAGGATCAACCCACAAAATGTTATAATGTACATTTTTACGTTCGCATTTTTCAATAAATACTTCCATTGTATGCTCGAATGTTTATTAGCGAACAAAATATGAATATGCTGTTATCAGAATAACACAGATACAAAAATTATAAAAAAGAAATATGAAAAATAAATCCATTGGATATATTTTTCATGATATTGAGTGTACAATAAAAAAACAGAAAACAAAATTAGGTATTTGTTTTTTTTTTTTAACAGTTTTTTTTTCAAAACGTAATTTTTGAATATTCACAAAATAAAATGTGATAGCCAAATTAAAGTTGTTGTTTTTTAAAGAAACAATAAGTTATTTTAAAAAGCGTCTATCAAATTAGTTTAAGTATTTTAAACTTTCTATTGCTATTGTGAATTGGTGTTGTATAATCTACAGGCTATTTGTACCTTATTATTACACCCGAACTGTGGCGTCCTGCTGCTAAGACTAAGATTGGTTTGCGCATGCGCATGTAATGGCTAGACAAATAGCTACTTCGTAAAATAAAGAATAATACTTACACTTTAGCCAAAATCTTCAAAAGTTACACTTTGATAAATAATAAGAAGGGTAAAAAACACGTTTTACTTGTTCCGTATATAACTCAGTATCGTTAATTAATTCACCGTTTTTGGTATCGACAACTCATATCGTATGTTTCTTTGATTATTATTTTACTAATACTCAGAGACTTATCGTAATATTAAACGTGAAAAGAGCTAAAATGACACGATTTTTGTGTAACTTACGATAGAGATAAAGGCGAAATGTTAAAACATTTCCTAAAGTTACATATATTACAATATCAGTAACACAATAACAAATTCATATCAGTTCGCTTTCATTTATATACGTTGAATCTTTTAACAATCGAGATCCACGTTGTATTAAATTACAAACGTTTGTTAGACGTACAGATTTAATGACTTACACTTTAGCCGTTAAAGTTTTCTACATAACATTACCCGAAGGTAATAAATGTATTTTGTAATGTCTTTTCTCTTCTAGTTCAAATTATTAGCCACTTTTATTTGAGAATATGGACTTTAAGCAAACACGACGGCCATTCAGTTGTTTAAATTTCATTCCATAGACAAACAACGCAACTTTCGCTGTGTTCACAAAACTGGTTTCATGTAACACGAGCCTTTATTGGCCAACTACGACTCCGGCTTTCTTTCCAACAGCTAATACGCCATCTTCAATTTTCTTGTGTTTACAAATGTCATACAACCTCAAATCTGTTGAAAATAAAGGCGCAATAACTATCAATCACACGAAATTGAACGTTTTGTAATAAGTTTGTAATTCTTGAAATCTCATCCAACGGTTACTAAACTCACTGGAATCTTTTAATGAAAAATGGGACACAACAAAGATATTGTTTCATCAGATGGACATCAAAACTATTAAACAATAATTTTAACATTTGGAGGAACTTGAAGGGTACTGGGATTATTTTTCTGTTTCTACCACAATATTAATAAACGTTTGATATATGTTTGATGATTTATTATGTCACAATCCGTATATATTAGGTTTAAAGAGAATCTCCGAAACTTGTAGTTTGTACCACAGAACGCCGTATTAAATATTTATCTGTAATACGAAAGGCAGAAATATCTTAGAGTGCTGTGTAACTTTTGAAGATAATTTTTTTTTCGTTTGTTCTTTTCGAATCTTGCGCAAGGCTACACGAGGGCTATCTGCTCTAGCCGTCCCTAATTTAGTGGTGTAAGACAAGAAGGAAGGTAGCTAGTCATCACCACCCAACATTTCAAAACTATAACGTTTGATCAAGATATTTTTACAAATATCTTTGTAGCTTTATACTTATGTATTAACATGTTTTTTAATAAGCGATGGGTTTAAATAATGGATTAATTTGTAATTTTTCTGGTATTACTTGATGGACAATCTCAAAATAACGCCATTTTGAAGAAGATCGAAACTCTACAATAAACAAGGATAAAAGGAAAAACTAGGCTAAGGTCTTCATGCATTTCAACTGACCAATGTAAACAGTGACATGTTAGAGAGGATCATGCTATAACCACTTAAGTTAACCACCATGAACATGGTAACATGTTAGAGGGGATTATGCTAGAACCATTTAAATTAACCAACATGGACATGATGACATGTTATAAGGAATTATTCTAGACCATTTAAGTTAACCAAAATGAACATGGTGACACGTTTGAGGGGATCGTGCTAAAAACATTCCTTTCTAAGCTAAAACTACGAACAGACATGGAAGTTTAAATACACGTAGAAGGTGTAAGAATTGTTACCATTAAAAGCTTACAGAAGCTAACCTGTTGCGGTTAGTTCAGACTAACAATGTTTGCAATCAGAGTTCTCCACTAAAGCCTCGAGATGTAAATACAGATCATTAACAAATGAGCTCTTCACTCTTTTCAGTTTGGGCATTAAGATCTACGATGATTTGCAAACCCCAATTAAAAAAAGAGACTGACCAAATGAAACCCTCTTTGAAATTCATGCCTGAAAGATGCTGAACTGAAATAATAATCCCTACCAGATTGCAACTGTATATAAATAAATGCGAATACTATTGACATCGAGGGATACTATTTTAAACAGAAAATGTCGGGATTAGATACAATTTGAAGCTTGAAAATACCACTAAAAACGATGGTAGGCAGTCACTTGTCACAGATGAGTTAAACCACAAAACTAGCAAAGATAAACTGATTATGTCACATAATGTTCTGAATAAGGTGGATGTATTATTAAAACTACCCACGAGAAAAACGGAGCTGGAAATCATAAAGTAAGCTTTTCCATGAATTCCTAAATGCACCGAAGGCAAATAGAAAGCACAAGCAATATAACTTCTCTGTTTATCTTGCAGACAGCACTGAAAACGCACTCAGTGGTTGATACAGGATAGTAATAAGACCGTCATTCTGTGGCAAGCAGATACACAGTACATTTTCTACCTTGTCATTTTAATGTAAAACTTTCAAAATTTATTCTAAGTTTAAGCAGTTTTAGCATTAGGTTGATTTAATTTTAGCTGTCTTTGTATCTTTGTTATTCTTTAGAGATTATAACAACTATTCCAGTAGAAGATATTGCCGTACGTCTATATTTAATCCAAGAAGTCAGTGGTAGCATCCTTCAGAGGTATAGTAGGTGATATGTAGAAATTATGTCCCAGTTTGAATTTCTAATCACGTTCATGACATTAGTTGCTTTGGGTGAACTAAATATTTCTTATAAAGGAAAATTATGAAAAAAAAAAAACGATTGCAAAAAACCTCAAGTGAGATGGTTAATAGAAGAACATCTTGAGACTAAAAAGTCAGTTAAATACTTTACATTTCTTTTAGAATATGACCGCGTTTGTCCGAACACAAACATAGACATAAGTTGTGTCTGTTGAATGAATGTATAAAAATTATTATTTTATAGTACATATCATTATTATTCTGTTTATGTATTGGATTAGAGTGAGTTAGTGGTTAAACTCAGAGTTACTTCGTAACGTATCCTTTTGAACCTATCATTATAGAGAAGACTTACCTAACACTCTTTGAGAAAATATGTTTAATTTGAAGATAACAGAAATCTGGTAAGAAGAAGACATTTTGGTGTACTTACCACTGATGTTTTTTGGGTTTTTTTACTAATGCACGTCAGAACTCTTGAGTTAATGAATTTATGGGATTATTTGTCGTTTCCAGAATGCTATTTTTTATAGTAACACGTCGAGGAAAAGTTTGCAACTGGCAAAAGATGGATGAATAAAATAGGTGTTGGTGGAGTCCAGATGGATGAATAAAATAGGAGTTGGTGGAGTCCAGATGGATGAATAAAATAGGTGTTGGTGGAGTCCAGATGGATGAATAAAATAGGAGTGGTGGAGTCCAGATGGATGAATAAAATAGGTGTTGGTGGAGTCCAGATGGATGAATAAACTAGGTGTTGGTGGAGTCCAGATGGATGAATAAAATAGGTGTTGGTGGAGTCCAGATGGATGAATAAAATAGGTGTTGGTGGAGTCCAGATGGATGAATAAAATAGGTGTTGGTGGAGTCCAGATGGATGAATAAAATAGGTGTTGGTGGAGTCCAGATGGATGAATAAAATAGGAGTTGGTGGAGTCCAGATGGATGAATAAAATAGGTGTTGGTGGAGTCCAGATGGATGAATAAAATAGGAGTTGGTGGAGTCCAGATGGATGAATAAAATAGGTGTTGGTGGAGTCCAGATGGATGAATAAAATAAGTGTTGGTGAGTCCAGATGGATGAATAAAATAGGTGTTGGTAAGAGTCCAGATGGATGAATAAAACAGAGTTGGTGGAGTCCAGATGGATGAATAAACTAGAGTGTTGACAGAGTCCAGACTGATGAATAAAATAAGTGTTGACGTTGAGTCAGATGGATGAATAAATAGGTGTTGACAGAACCAGATGGATGAATAAAATAAGTGTTGACGGAGAACCAGATGGATGAATAAGTGTTGGTGTTGATGGATGAACCACACTGGTGAAGATGGATGAAGGTGTTGGACAGACATAACACTGAGTGAATAAGATAGGTGTCGACGTAGACCAGACTGGTGAATAAGAGAGGTGTTGACAGAGACCAGACTGGTGAATAAGAGAGGTGTTGACGGAGATCACACTGGTGAATAAGAGAGGTGTTGACAGAGACCACACTGGTGAATAAGAGAGGTGTTGACGGAGACCACACTGGTGAATAAGATAAGTGTTGACGGAGACCACACTGGTGAATAAGAGAAGTGTTGACGGAGACCACACTGGTGAATAAGAGAGGTGTTGACGGAGACCACACTGGTGAATAAGAGAAGTGTTGACGGAGACCACACTGGTGAATAAGATAAGTGTTGACGGAGACCACACTGGTGAATAAGATAAGTGTTGACAGAAACCAGACTGGTGAATAAGAGAGGTGGAAACTAAGAGAAGTCCTCTCATCACATAGAACTTTCATCAAGGATGAAATTGCTCATCCCACAAGGGGTATCGAAACCCGGTTTTTAACGTTTGTAGTCTGCAGATACGGTGCTGTGCTACTTGAAAAGTTAATAATCTTAAAATGATTAGAGTTAATTTTACTGTAAGTAAAAGACTAAGTTATCTATTTTCTTCCTACCATGAGTATCGGGTATCGAAACCCGACCGTTATAATGTTGCCCGTGAGTCAGCGGTAAATAGAAACTATTTCTATATGATGTGTAATACTGGTAAATATTAATTCATGTGTACGAGAAACACTTTACGCCACATTCCACATATTTCCTGTTGGAAGCTGGACGTGTAAGTTAGTAGGCTTTGGTATAATACTATATTTAAATTTAAACAAATACTTTATTTTACTAAAGATCAGTCTGTTAAATGTTGGGGATGGTTCTTGGTTAAATGCTTCTCCTACATACGTAATTACCAATTAAACATGAAAGTGTAAATTCATTTGTTTGTCCAAATTGTTTGATTCGTTTTATTTCTTTACGAAACATTTCATAATTATAAGTAACTTTAATTAATTTAAAACTAAAAACTTTAGAACCAATCCATACAATATATAAACAATCATGTAAAAGTAGGCTTATGATAAACTCCAGTGTTTAAACCTCATTAGTATATAAACAATCATGTAAAAGTAGGCTTATGATAAACTCCAGTGTTTAAACTTCGTTAGTATATAAACAATCATGTAAAAGTAGGATTATGATAAACTCTAGTGTTTAAACCTCATTAGTATATACACAATCATGTGAGAGTAGGCTTATGATAAACTCCAGTGTTTAAACTTCGATAATGTATAAACAATCATGTAAAAGTAGGATTATGATAAACTCTAGTGTTTAAACCTCATTAGTATATACACAATCATGTGAGAGTAGGCTTATGATAAACTCCAGTGTTTAAACTTCGTTAATGTATAAACAATCATGTAAAAGTAGGATTATGATAAACTCTAGTGTTTAAACCTCATTAGTATATACACAATCATGTGAGAATAGGCTTATGATAAACTCCAGTGTTTAAACTTCGTTAATGTATAAACAATCATGTAAAAGTAGGATTATGATAAACTCCAGTGTTTAAACTTCGTTAATGTATAATCAATCATGTAAAAGTAGGATTATGATAAACTCCACTGTTTAAACCTCATTAGTATATAAACAATCATGTAAAAGTAGGCTTATGATAAACTCCAGTGTTTAAATTTGATTATTATATAAAGTTTACTTAAAAAGAAAACTCAGGTTCAAATTCATGGTTTGTTGTCAACTTAATGTTAGCGGCACTAAATCAAAGAAATGACTTCAAGAATACCTCCTGAAATAAATCTAGTTATCGTTAGTTAATCTAATCAGGATTAATCGTTGTTGGTTTCAACTGTGAAACCATGGTAGCTTAATAAATCTGGCCATAAATAAATCTGACTATTAAAACGTACATGTAAACATGAATCTTTGCTAACCAATTATGTTAAAATATATTACTATTCACCTTTTAGGCTATAGAATCTGGTCGCTTTCAGAGAGCAAGGCTGTATTCTGTTTACTCTATGCCTCCTATAGTCAGACTACTAGGTTCTGCATTATCTACATGAACTCGTTCTAGACCTGACTAGGCTTTATTATAATCACTGTTCCACCAGTACGAAGGCTCCATTTGTGAAATTGTTCCTTTTGTTTATCTCGACATGGATGACGTACTTTACAGTATTCATGTGTACAGGTTTCCACACTGATTTAAGCCACTTTTTATTCCTCTCTTCGCGTATATCTCACACATGAGGTTATCACTGCAAACATCATGTCTAACATGCCAAGTATATGTAATATTGAAGGTAGGGTTAGCAAAGGTAAGGTCCATACAGCAATTTCTAACATCCTAGTACTTTATAATGTTGTCGTTCCATCTCAATGTTACTAATAGAAGGTTGAAACTATACTGCAGATATCAGCATGCACACTTGTCTTTCTTTATCTTTATCAGTGACGTGTCTAACACTGGAACCTGCCACCACAAAAATACATCCAAGATAGAATGTCTGACACTGGAGCCTGCCACCACAAAAATACATCCAAGATAGGATGTCTGACACTGGAACCTGTTACCACAAAAATACATCCAAGATAGGATGTCTGACACTGGAGCCTGCTACCACAAAAATACATCCAAGATAGGATGTCTGACACTGGAGCCTGCTACCACAAAAATACATCCAAGATAGGATGTCTGACACTGGAGCCTGCCACCACAAAAATACATCCAAGATAGGATGTCTGACACTGGAGCCTGCTACCACAAAAATACATCCAAGACAGGATGTCTGACACTGGAGCCTGCTACCACAAGATACATCAAGATGAGATGTCTGACACTCAAGCCTGCTACCACAAAAACACATCCAAGATAGGATGTCTGACACTGGAGCCTGCTACCACAAAAATACATCCAAGATAGGATGTCTGACACTCAAGCCTGCTACCAGAAGATACATCCAAGATAGGATGTCTGACACCGGAATCTGCTACCAGAAGATACATCCAAGATGAAATGTCTGACACTGGAATCTGCTTCCATAAGATACATCCAAGATGGGATGTCTGACACTGGAGTCTGCTACCAGAAGTTACATCCAACCGTTTTCTTACAGCTCAGTAAAGAGCAGTTAATCTCAAACGTGACGTGCTGTGTTACTTTTCCAGTGTACGTTGAAGATTCGGTTTTCTGCACAAATAACATTGAATAAACTTCTTTAAAGGTCTGTGACTTACAGTGAAAGTGGAATAACAGAAAATAATGAATACTAATATATCAACAATAACATTATACTCAATGTAGACAAAACTTTTCATCCGCTACGAAGTTTTTCAGGCTGACTAGGAAACGACACATGTAGTAGTAATTGAAATTCTATTTATATTATTACATTTCTTCAACGGTTATGTTTTTGGCTCGTATTCGTAACATATGCCCATGGTATGAAACTGATTCCAGTGAGAAACTAGACTCGTGAAATATTACAAGGTCATAAGCTTGACAGGGCATCTCAAGGCACCGTGGTAATCATCTGATACCCTGACAGTAACCTAAACTGTTATAGATTACATCGTCTACACCGGTTCTTCGATCAGATACTTAGATACCTAAAACGTATCCAAAGACAAAGTTAACACAATGATTTCTAAGAACTGTTTTATTTCTTGACAACAGTGGATTCTCTATTTAACTGCAGTTTTCTTTATGTTCACGTTTCTGAATAGTTACCATAACAGTAAAGTGTCCAGTCGATAGACAGTCTAAAAGCCACTATCTGAGTCCTGAGCTGCCACTTAGGAGTTTTGTTTAAAGTGCAGGATGTATCGAACAAAAACTAAGTGAAAAAGAACCGGTTTTCTGTTTAAGTAAGTATGTTTTGTTGTTACAAAATCCCCTCTCTTTAAGGATGTATGAATCTTTCTATTTTGAGAAACATTATATTTTCCATCTATTATAATATGTTGTCACAACCGTACTATGTAAGAATATTATTAATAAACATCTATACAAATCAATTAATTCTCAGTATAAGGTCGTAGTATATATACTGTTGCTTTATTATTACAGTCTCCAGAATTTTAATCACAACTGCATTCTGTTTTATTATATGAACTAATAAGTAATTTATTATTCAGATGCCAATGCAAAACGATCATTTTCAGTACCTTTCCCCATTACGAGGGCCTGGCATTGCCTAGCGCGTTAAGGCGTGCGCTTCGTAATCTGAGGGTCGCGAGTTCGCGCCCGAGTCGCGACAAACATGCTCGCCCTCCCAGCCGTGGGGGCCTTATAATGTGACGGTCAATCCCACTATTCGTTGGTAAAAGAGTAGCCCAAGAGTTGGCGGTGGGTGGTGATGACAGCTGCCTTCCCTCTAGTCTTACACTGCTAAATTAGGGACGGCTAGCACAGATAGCCCTCGAGTAGCTTTGTGCGAAATTCCAAAAACCAAACCAAAAACCATTACGAGGCATTACAGGAGTTTTAGTTTAATCAACAGTAAGATATTTATCATTATTTGAAACAAAGACTTTAATGAGTGCGTTTCTACTGCAGATAATATGATTAACAATAAATCTAATTACACTCAAGTAGCTCATTTATTCGGTATTTATTTAAAAAAAAGACACTTGACGAATTTTGGTGCCCTAGACGATCATATCTGTACTATGTCTGTTTGTTTTGAATTTCGCACAAAGCTACTCGAGGGCTATCTGAGCTAGCCGTCCCTAATTTAGCAGTGGAAGACTAGAGGGAAGGCAGCTAGTCATCACCACCCACCGCCAACTTTTTGGTTACTCTTTTACCAACGAATAGTGGATTGACCGTAACATTATAACGCCCCACGGCTGAAAGGGCGAGCATGTTAGCGTGAAGGGGATGCGAACCCGCGACCCGCAGATTACGAGTCGCACGCTTTAACACTCTTGGCCCTGCCATGCCCTGTACTATGTCTAGAAACGCAACTGTTGTAACTGATTCATAGGTACCTCGTGGCGACTGGAAAGATTGAACTGACATAAAAATGCACTTTGCTAATGAGCTGAAAGCAAACAACGATTAGAACAGAACGTGTATTGAAAAATCAATTCTTAATGACTGGAATATTGTTAGAGTTTCAATGCGACTTTGTTCAGTAAACCTTTAAATGTTGTAGACGTTTAAAGGAATTCGGAAGGCTAAATTTATATTATTCGAATGAATCCACCGTTATCTCTGAACATTAGGATATTAGATTTGATTAATATAATGTGCCTCACGCTGCTGACAAATTACGGATTTCCTCTCTATGCAATGGCACATCAAGCCATCAGATAGAAAGTGAATTAATTACAAAGATGCTCTCCGCCCAAATTGATATGTTACTTATGATGTGTGTTTCACGACGTGATTAAATTGTTCATATGCTCTAGATGAAATTAAAGTCTTAATTGTAATAATATAAAATCTAATTAGATTCTACGTACATTTATTTGTTATTTCTTAAAGTCTTCTTATGTGCCTGCTGTATCTTTCACATGTATCCATGTTCATATTAAATAATTAATCAAAATGAATTTCAAGAAAAACCCTAGATCAAGCCACATTTTACGTTCGTGATGGAATAATAAAACATTTTATATACTTGTGTATAAGATCGTGATGAAAACAGACGACATAGCACTGCCGTTAAGATTCAAATGTCATTAATATGAAGCACTACCTTACAACGGTCTCATATAGTTCTATTGACTTTTAAACTCATTGGCAAACCTCTTGCTTACAATAAACTGGTCTTAGTAGAGCAGAAACGAGAGATACAAAAATACATTGAACATTTCAAAAGTGCGATTGAAAATTGTGGTCCTAATATGTTTATTATTTATTCAACCTTTCTATTATACATTCCTTTTTTATACTCAGTAGTCCTTGTAACATCTTGTTGGTGGCATTAATAAAAATCTATATTTATATTTAGTTAGATAACTTTACAGTTTCACACTTGAATAAAATATATGTTGTTACTTTAGAGCCTGGCCCGGCATGGCCAAGCGTTGTTAAGGCGTGCGACATTATTTTCAATAATGTAAATAAACATGAACTGCTCATCACACTAGTTTCTTCTTACTGAGATTGATATTATTATTGTATCAATAATGTAAATAAACATGAACTGGTTATCACGCTAGTTTGTTCTTACTGAGATTGATATTATTATTGTTGTATCAATAATGTAAATAAACATGAACTGGTCATCACACTAGTTTGTTCTTACTGAGATTGATATTATTATTGTTGTATCAATAATGTAAATAAACATGAACTGGTTATCACACTACTTTGTTCTTACTGAGATTGATATTATTGTTGTATCAATAATGTAAATAAACATGAACTGGTTATCACACTACTTTGTTCTTACTGAGATTGATATTATTGTTGTATCAATAATCTAAATAAACATGAACTGCTTATCACACTACTTTGTTCTCACTGAGATTGATATTATTATTGTTGTATCAATAATGTAAATAAACATGAACTGCTCATCACACTAGTTTGTTCTTACTGAGATTGATATTATTATTGTTGTATCAATAATGTAAATAAACATGAACTGGTTATCACACTATTTTGTTCTTACTGAGATTATATTATTATTGTTGTATCAATAATGTAAATAAACATGAACTGGTTATCACACTAGTTTGTTCTTACTGAGATTGATATTATTGTTGTTGTATCAATAATGTAAATAAACATGAACTGGTTATCACACTAGTTTGTTCTTACTGAGATTGATATTATTATTGTTGTATCAATAATGTAAATAAACATGAACTGGTTATCACACTACTTTGTTCTTACTGAGATTAATATTATTATTGTTGTGTCAATAATGTAAATAAACATGAACTGCTCATCACACTACTTTGTTCTTACTGAGATTGATATTAGTATTGTTGTATCAATAATGTAAATAAACATGAACTGGTCATCACACTAGTTTGTTCTTACTGAGATCGATATTATTATTGTTGTATCAATAATGTAAATAAACATGAACTGGTTATCACACTAGTTTGTTCTTACTGAGATCGATATTATTATTGTTGTATCAATAATGTAAATAAACATGAACTGGTTATCACACTTGTTTGTTCTTACTGAGATTGATATTATTATTGTTGTATCAATAATGTAAATAAACATGAAATGGTCATCACACTAGTTTGTTCTTACTGAGATTGATATTATTATTGTTGTATCAATAATGTAAATAAACATGAACTGGTCAACACACTAGTTTGTTCTTACTAAGATTGATATTATTATTGTTGTATCAATAATGTAAATAAACATGAACTGGTTATCACACTACTTTGTTCTTACTGAGATTGATATTATTATTGTTGTATCAATAATGTAAATAAACATGAACTGGTCATCACACTAGTTTGTTCGTACTGAGATTGATATTATTGTTGTATCAATAATGTAAATAAACATGAACTGGTCATCACACTAGTTTGTTCTTACTGCGATTGATATTATTGTTGTTGTATCAATAATGTAAATAAACATGAACTGGTTATCACACTAGTTTGTTCTCACTGAGATTGATATTATTGTTGTATCAATAATGTAAATAAACATGAACTGCTCATCACACTACTTTGTTCTTACTGAGATTGATATTATTGTTGTATCAATAATGTAAATAAACATGAACTGCTCATCACACTACTTTGTTCTTACTGAGATTGATATTAGTATTGTTGTATCAGTAATGTAAATAAACATGAACTGCTCATCACACTACTTTGTTCTTACTGAAATTGATATTATTGTTGTATCAATAATGTAAATAAACATGAACTGCTTATCACACTACTTTGTTCTCACTGAGATTGATATTATTATTGTTGTATCAATAATGTAAATAAACATGAACTGCTCATCACACTACTTTGTTCTCACTGAGATTGATATTATTATTGTTGTATCAATAATGTAAATAAACATGAACTGCTCATCACACTACTTTGTTCTTACTGAGATTGATATTATTATTGTTGTATCAATAATGCAAATAAACATGAACTATTTCTAACACTAGTTTGAAAATACTTAGAATGTTACTATTGTATCAATATTGTAAATAATTATAAAGTGAGCGTTTCTCTAATTTTTAGATACTCAAAATGATACTATATTTATTGTACCAATATTGTAAATAAACAAGAACTCTTCCTCACACTAGTTTCAGATGCTCAGAATAATACTATTGTACCAATAATGTAAATAAAAATGAACTGTTCGTGACGCAACTTTGTAGATATTCAGAAAGATACTATCATTATTCTATGAGAAATGTAAATAAATATGAACTCTTTGTCACACTAGTTTGTGATACACAGAATGATACTATCTTTACTGTCTCAATAACTAAAATAAACACGAACTGTTTCTTACGCTCGGTTGTACTTACCGAGATTCATTCTATCCTTATTGAATCAGTAATGTAAATAAAGGTGAGCTGTTTCTAACACTAGTTTGTATATACTGAGAATGATACTATTGTGTCAATATTGTAAATAAATATGGACTGTTTATTACATCCTTTTTAGACGTTTAGAATCACACAATTGTATCAATAATGTAAATAAATATTAACTATTTTCTTACATAAGCGTCTCAGTATTTATATCTTTTCAAATATACATAATACACTCAAGAGAAAATTTTATAAAAGTAACTTGCACAATATATTTAACTTAAATAGAAACGAACTTAAATCAGTTGGGAATCGAATAGCTGAGATACACCTACGATATTTTGACACATAAGAAAATATGATGTACGTGATATTTTTGCGTAGAACATTTCTAAATATTCACAAAAACAGCTTGAAATATCGATTGATGTTTTAACTTGGAATATGTGTAGCAATAGAAAGGTTTTCAAGCAACGTGTAGGTTTATACGTTTTGTTTTTAGTGTTTATTACTGTTAGAACACTAAAACAGTAAACTCAGTTTGGTTTAAGCCTATTAAATATGAAAAAAGATTTCAACACCTGTTTCCACAGGAAGTATTTCTTATTGTTGGTTTACCAAATACAACTGTTTTTTTCTCACGATGGTTATTGTTCTGAGAAGTTCATTCCAATGCTGGTTTACAAGTAGCCATATCTTGCTTATGTTATAAAGAGATAAGAAAAGAGTTGTTAAAATTTGGTAAAATAATCAACTAATATTACTCCACCTATGGCTTTATCAGAGATCTGTGCAGCTAGAAACAAAGAAATGCGAACATTTTTGTACAAAGAAAATCTTGAAAACGAGTTTCGTTCCTTTTTGTTTGATATATTTCAACAACTTATTCATGTTTATAAATATATGGTTAATTATTTTTTGATTAATGTTTAAGTAGAACAAAAATTATATGACTTGTAAACTCTGTGAAAGACCATTTGGTGAGAAAAATACATGTTTGGTGAGTCGGGAGTGGCGACTGGAATTTTAACTGTTTAATTTTCTTAGAAGAATTATTGATACCTTAAAAATGCCTGAGACTTGCAAATACGAATATAAATATTTCAAGAAGTTTGCCATATACAAATAGTTTTTTGTACTAAATACAGAAAACTGAAAAAAACAACACCAAAAACTGTCTTGTAAGAACGCTCTTTCAAACCATACAGAGCCGAGGGAATTGCGCAAAAAAAAGAACTGAAATGAAAGCACATCGTGCTTTTCTTATATTTTTTTGCACATTAGCACAAATCTTATATACAATACTGTATTTTCTATTCATTAATATTTCGTTAGAACATTATTTAAATTGTATCATTTTGAACTGCTTCTTTGTATTTTGTACGGAAGCAAAATTAAAAATTTTAATATATCTGGATAACCTTCTAAGTTTGTTCTTTTTCTAAGACTTCATTAAAGGTTTCACTTATCACCTGCCCAAGCTTGTAACAATAGTGTTCATGTTGTTAAACTTTCCATTCCCTGCTGAATGTGACATTAGGTAAAAAGTTTTACTTCATGCTATGGAGTGCTCTGAGTGAATATTAAGAGTTTGAAATAACGGTTTCCACCAGAGAGGTTCCTTATTTGTGAATGTGTTTTATGAAGCATTGTGTGAGGTATATGGTTTAGGGTTAAGTGAGGTAAAATCACAGTATTAAATGATAAGAAATTATTTGATGTTATTTCTTTTTTATCTGCTACGGAGATTACAGAATCTTTTATAATTATGATACGTTTTAAGCCAATATATGATAAATAAGTGTGTTTGGCGTAATTTTTGTTAAAACTGGATAAAAAAAATATTTAATAGAAGAAAAAATACAGAGAGATGTAAAAGAGGCAAATGGTAAATATAGTGTTATAAGTAAAACATAAGAAAACATAAATTTATTGTATCTCGTAATGAGTCTTCTGTTAACTAAACCCCCGTCTTTTCTGTCATTTTTCTAAAAAAATTACGCTGAACACATGTTCCACTTTTATCAGGTTACAACAATATCTCATCATTGTAGGGGTCCATAACCTCCACGTCAGCTAAACAAGAACAGGCGGTCGATTCCTCCAATAATTTCCTACAATTTAGTGTTGTAATCCGCTAATCCTTTTGGTACTAATTAAAAGTGTGATGCATAACTAGCTCAAAAACTTCTAAAATTAGAATTGACTGTAGAGGGAGCTATCAAATATATGCAGATAGATCATTATCTGACAAAAGCTTCGATTAATAATCCTTCGAGAAATCCTCGGAAAGCTTGGGAACTATTACTCTCCTTTTTACACACTAGATTGTAGTGGGGACAGTTGATTTTACACTTTGTGATCTGAGTACTTGTAGTAGTATCGTATTCGGTTATCAGGTTATTTTATCTAAATCATGGAATCGACTGTTTCTGTTCATAATGCATTAGCTCCTCCTAGTTAAAATCAGATAAAATAACTTGTTTGTTTTGTTAAACACAAAGATTAACAATGGAATATCAGCGGAGTGTTCAACACAAATGTCAATACCAGGGTTTTAGTGTTATAAACCTTTGGACTTAATACTAAGTTAATGAGGAAAAAGTGTATGTTTTTTTGTTTTGAATTTCGTGCAAAGCTACTCGAGAGCTATCTGCGCTAGCCGTCCCTAGTTTAGCAGTGTAAGACTATAGGCATGGCAGCTAGTCATCACCACCCACCGCCAACTCTTGGGCTACTCTTTTACCAACGAATAGTGAGATTGACCGTCAAATTATAACGCTCCCACGGCTGAAAGAGCGAGCATGTTTGGTGGTACCGGGATTCGAACCCGCGACCCTCGGATTACGAGTCGAACGCCTTAACACACCTGGCCATGCCGGGCCCGTAAAAATTGTAGATAGCAATTACATAATTTTCTTACAACTGTTTCTTGTCGAAATTGAAAGGTTTGGATCCTGTAATTTATCATTTTTGTTTAAGAAACACCACAAACGTTCAGCTTCCATAAGTAAGAAATAACGTGATTTAAGCAGTTATAAGATTTTCTATTTTCCGCGATCTCCTCAAAGATCCCTCTTAATAGTTATTTACTTAAATAGTAAAATAGTAAAACAGTAAAATATATATACTCTATATCTATAAGTCAGACAGACAAATCCAACTATTTTTTCAGGCAAAAATATTATTGGGTCATCCGTGGTTGCTGCTAATTGAACCATCTACCTTACATTTGTTCCTCAGATTCGAAATTAAGGGCTGTTGTGCTCGAATAACTCTTGAGTGGTTTGGTGCAAATATTCTAAAACAATTTTAGTTTAGTATAGTTATTAAAATATTTATTACTTACACATTCACTGGCCACAAAAGAAGTGTTAAAACATGTTACAGATAAATAAAACTAGTTCTCATTTGGTGTTTCTGTAAAGCAGACATTTGCATATTAAAGAAATTAAGCCACCAGTGTTCGTCCTGTTAATACAGACTGCAAATTGTATGGATTTATTTGTCAACAAAACGTGAAAAGCGTATGATATATAAAGCTTTGTTGTTGTTTGGACTAATTTGGCTGGAACGTTGAGATAATGAGCAGGTCGAAGAGCATGCTTTGAAGAACTATTAGTTAAAATAAACTCTCGCATAATAACGAAGGCTGTGGTTTGGAGAGAAACCTACCAACCACACACAGGAAACATATATTGAGAATTGTTCAATCTGGTAGAGGTTAACTGTTTGTGAATTGAAAAAAAAACTTTAACCGTGCTACAAGGTCACGTTCTTCTGAGCTGCAGTTGACCCACATTATAGTTCAACTCGCTATTAGATTAATATTAGTAATACCTAAGCCAATGAATATGTGTTTGTGATAATAAAACATAATAACATTGACAGTAACGTCGTGTTACTGGTATAATAGGAGTTTTGAAGACCTGTGCGCACAATAGCATTTCCACAATAACTTGTATATTGTATGTGTCTGTCGACAAATCCTCTGGTCCAATAAAAGCATCTTACGAAGCCACCTAGGTTACAACTTATAGAATTAAGGATATATTACTTATTTCAGACAATATGGAATAAGAAATCATAGGAAGTAGACTTAAATGGTGATCTGAATGATTACATAAAAGTCTGATGTTACTTAAAAACGTGTTGTTATTTTATTATTAATAACTATCATAAAGTAGACACTATGCGTTATAAAACTTGTTCATTTGCTGTTGGTTGTGTTTTTTTTTTCTAATGTTTTATTATTAATACGTATATATGTGACATTCTGTAAGAGTATTTCCTAACTAGATAACAATGTTTATAAAATATTTTGTTAGTAACTATTCAGCGAAGTATAATAGAGCACAAACAGAGTTTGACTGGAATAAAGTTTTGTTTTGTTTTCCTATGGAAAACTAAGTGTAATATTTAGAAAACACGTCGATAGGTGTGAGTAAATATGAAATGCTATATTTTTAAAGGAAAATGTGAAACATGTACATCTTTTGTGGTTTAATTTATTTAATCAAAATAAGCTCCTTTAGGCTCAATACACTTTGGCCAACATGTTGTAAGTTTATAAATGCCATCTTTAGAAAACTCTACGTTCTTTAATGCAATGAAGTCTTGGAAGGCACTTTTAATTTACCTATCATTTGTAAAAAGTTTTCCTTTAAAAATGTCCAAATGTTTAACAAAAATTGAGTATCTGTAGGAGAAAATTATATATTTAAAATCGGCTGGTATGAATAGAGAAAGCACAATGTAGAGGAGCGAACAACGTTTCGACCTTCTTCGGTCATCGTCAGGTTCACAAAGAAAGAAAGGGTTGCTGACCGGTAGCTGACCACATGTTTGAAGGCGGTTGTGTAACTGATGGGAAGAATATAGAGGGCGTGCTTGATGTTTGATTATATTTATTAATTGAGGTATAAAGGTGTTCCTCAAGCTCAAAATAAACCAATGCAAAGGAACACCTTTATACATATATTAATAAATATATTCGAGACCTAAGCACGCCCTCTACATTCTTACACTCAATTACAATGACCGAAGAAGGTCGAAACGTTGTTCGCTTCTCTACTACTGCCTTCTCTATCAGCCGTTTTTAAATATAAAATTGTCTCTAGAAGTGGGTTTTCTTGTCATCACGGACTATAGTTGAGATGGTTGAGTTGGTGGTTGAGATAAGGTTTCGTATTAAAGTTAGTTCAGTTTTTTGGACAGTAACACGTGAGGTGTAAGGTTAAGTATTCTTCTTCATGACAAGAAACTCATTGTCATTAAGCAGTATAAGTCCACTGTGATTGGCTATGAGTCCACTGTCTTTGACTATGAGTCCACTGTGATTAGCTATTGGTGGATGTTTTCGAGGCAAATTTTCATGCATAATTTCAAGATTACAACAGTATTTCACTGTTTCTACCGTGTATAAAATAAATAATGTATCACACCTGCTGACGATCACCAAACACCGACCATGAACTTCTTAGGATGAAGAGTTAGTTTTGGAATATGTTTTGGTGTTTCTTTATAGTGACTTGCTGGCAACCACTAAACACTGACAATAAGCTTCTAATAGCGAATAATTGGTTTTGGAATATTTTTTGGTGTTTCTTCATAGTGACTTGCTGACAACCACCAAACACCGACCATGAGGTTCTTAGGGCGAAGAGTTAGTTTTGGAATATGTTTTGGTGTTTCTTCATAGTGACTTGCTGACAACCACCAAACACTGACCATGAGGTTCTTAGGGTGAAGAGTTGACTTTGGAATATGTTTTGGTGTTTATTCATAGTAAAGCCACCGTCCAGATCTTTGTCGATTGTCATAAATAATAAATTTGGAGAAACTAGTGTTGCGAGTGAGAAGTGATAAATAAACTTCAACTAATCTTGTTTGATGGTTTTTCAGTCAGTTCGTGAGATATCCATTTATTGAGTTTTTTTCATCTTTCTAGTTGATTTAAGATGTTGGGAAACTGTTGAAGAATAAACATTAAGTTTGTCGGCAAGTTCTCTCACGGTTTGTCAGGTATATGGTTCAACCAAGGTCATCCAGTTTTCCTCATTAATGTCTGTATGAGATTTATTTTCAAGGTTTGTGTCATCAGATCGAAATCTCTTAAACCTATGCTGTGCTGTGTGCTCATTAATTGTGCCATCACCAAAGGCATGGTTGATGTTACAAGCTGCTGTCACTGCATTGCCATCACCAAAGGCATGGTTGATGTTACAAGCTGCTGTCTCTGCATTGCCATCACCAAAGGCATGGTTGATATTACAAGCTGCTGTCACTGCATTGTGATCAAGTTTGAACTCGTACAAGAAAATTACACGAATATGAATTGTATCCATGGTGACAAAAGCCAAGGTATATATGATTTAGTTTCCGAAATAAGAACAGTAAAGTGAACTTGAAATGAACCAGACAATATAGTATATTATTGTAAAAAAATTTACGATAATCCTTCTCTTGCAGCCACTAAAAATCGAGTTTCAAATTTGCACATGAAAATCAGATATTTCTTATGTCACAGCCTGATATTTCATTGCTGCATAAAGTGGTTGAGTGCATTATGTCACTATAATCATGGAGACTCGCTACGTCATTGTGTCGTCACTTCCTGACAACCTGCATCTTGGCTACAGCCCTGAAAAAGACTTTGTGAACAAGGCTTTTATATCAGAAACACACAACGATTCGCTGTAGCATTCTATAATCAACCCACTGTACGAAGAAAGCAGTCTTTTAGTAGCAATTTCAACAGTCTCTTTATGCAAAAATCAATAGCTGCAGTGTCAGGTGACTTGACTGACACGTCTTTGTGTGAACTAGAATACATGCTCGATTGACAGTTACGTTGTGCAAGTAAAGTACATAATATATGTTACTTTTAAACACGGAAAGTCTTCTTGAGTAATATAATATATAATATAATAATCTAAAACGCGTAGATGGCTTAAGCAATTTACTTTTGTGTTTATGTTTAATTAAAATATCGTGTACTTACTATAACTGGGAACTTGCTGCAGGTCTTCTTTTAAATGGTTTGGCCTCCCAAGCTGATCCATATCCCATTGTTTTCCAATGCCATTAATTATTAGGGAGATCTGAATCCACTCCTATGAGATGAGTGTATGAGTATTTTGCATTGGAAAGGACTGTAACACATCATCCCCCAAGTGATAGTTATTTGGTGGCTTCACACTAAATACATACAAAGAGTTTGTATTTTTGATAAGTGTGGTTTCACTTCAACTGTATATATGCTGTAGTGTTCAACCTTTTACAGAACAGAAGTGAAAATATCTAACATATTTTCTGTGTTGTTGTCTTGGATATATTTATGACTTTGTCGACATTCTGGGTTTATTGATGTATAAGATTCTGTGCAGGTTCAATTACAATGTCCTTTGTTGAACAGGTTGAAGGTAATGTTATATGGTGTTTACAACATTCCTAAGGCAACATCTGATTTTGAACACTTCCTTCAGTTTTCGAATAACATTATCTACACCAGGGAGACACACGGTATAAAAGTAAACCGAGTTTTGTTTTTAAATTGAGAACAAGTACATTAACAATCTCAATATTTTCTACTTGCAACTAAGACGATTTAAAATTCTAGTGTTTTACTTTTAAGGATAATATAGAATTTTTTTTCTTAAATACGAATATAGTTTATAACATAACACTTTAGATTATTTAAATATAGAAATGATCTTTAACTAATCTATAAGACTTAAATAATACTCCTTCCAAAGTTACCACTCTATTCTAAAATATGTGTAACAGAGAGGTTTCTTTATGCATTCTTTAGTCACTAATAAATTTGTATGTGGTGTATTTCCCACCTTTTTAACTTACCGTAGAAATATGCAAAGATGTTATTTTATTCTTAACCTAAGCAGGTCTTGCCTAACACACGATCAAGAAAAGTATGAAGTTGATTTCGTTCGAGCTAAGGCTCGGCATGGCCAAGTGTGTTAAGGCGTTTGACTCATAATCCGAGGGTCGCGGGTTCGAATCCTGGTCACACCAAACATTCTCGCCCTTTCAGCCGTGGGGGCGTTATAATTGTTACAGTCAATCCCACTATTCGTTGGTAAAGGTGTAGCCCAAGAGTTGGCGGTGGATGATGATGACTAGCTGCCTTCCCTCTAGGTTTACACTGCAAAATTAGGGACGGCTAGTGCAGATAGCTCTCGAGTAGCTTTGTGCGAAATTCAAAACAAACAAGTTCTAGCTAACATTATTATTTTTTAAAGATACTTATTTTCTATATCCATGGCGATCGTTACTTTACTGCTTCATTATATGCAAGTAGGTCAACAGCAGCAGTGTCCTTTACTGGCCGAGGTGATGATATCTGTATATTACAGTCTCCTCTATGTTGAATGGTTATGGTCATGCACGTGGATAGCACTAGTCGCTATAGATACATTTGGTGTTTCTTATTAAGTAAGAAAAGTTATTTTAAAAACTTCTAATCAGGGTCTCGAGTGGAAAGAAAACCTTTTGATTGATTCAATAGGCCATTTTCTAGAAATCAAGCATGCACACTGTGTTTCTCTACTGAATTAAACAAAGAGTTGTTTTTTCACTTTACATAACACATTTTTATATTTAAACTCAGTGAGTAAATCACTTAAACTCAGATTTGCTTCAACCTGTTAATCCTCTTATCGTAAAGTGTTCTTACATAAAATGTTAAGTCAACTTGAAAATACCACACATACTTGCGCATTTGTAAAGGAACTTAGATATTTTCTGGAAGTGACTCCGTAAAGATTCACATATGTACATATGAATTATTTGTTTTACAAGTTTTACCATCATTTTACTGTGTGTCGAATATCAATGTGAACAGTGGTTTCGTCAAGACTGTGACACAAGGATATGTTTTCAACTTAAAACTTCATCTGGTGATTCAAATTGTAGATTGATACCGATAGCCAACTTATTTCATATCTAGTTTGCTCTAACGTTGCTCCACGACATTAATACTTGAAATACTGTTAAAAATTCAGTTTACTCTAACGGTATTCCAATAATTTAAATATTGTTAATAATCCAGTTTGTTCTAACGTTATTTTAATAACTGAAATATTGTTAAGAATCCAGTTTACCTTAGCGTTATTCCAATAATTTAAATATTGTTAATAATCCAGTTTGTTCTAACGTTATTTTAACAACTGAAATATTGTTCAGAATCCAACAATTCTTAACAGACGTTGTCATTTTGTTCCTTTCTGAGATGTAAGTTATTGTCAAACAAAGTCGTATTTTTATCCTCATTTCTTTTATAAAGTTCTGTTGTTAGAGAAAGAACTGAATTTATTCGAGAAACTCTACCTTAAATTTCTATTGTTATGACAAACGTTTTTTGATCAGTATTACAAAGTACCTCACTATGTCAAATTACTAAGAATATATAACTTCGAAGTTCTACGAAATTTCAAAATGTTTCTTTCTAGTGCCTTCTGTGGTGTCCATAAATCACTAAAGTTCTCATACTCAAGTTCATCTTAACAAATGTGATTCTATTAAACTACTCTTTTCACGTTGCGAAACTTATCGAACTTGTCAAAATAGTCAAACAATATACTTAAAACCAAAACAAAAACTGTCTCGTCTACTTAAATCGCAATGATAGAGAAATATAACTGTGGAGTTACGTTTCAGTCAACATTGTATATAAATCACCAATATTGCTCAAAGTAGTTTATCATGTTATTTAAATAATATATTTACTATTGATACCTAGTGAAGATTACGTTTCTCTTTTCATCATTATTTCTTACCCCCACTGAGTTTAACACACACAGAATTATATAACAACATGACGTAAGATCCATCACTTCTAAACATTTTCTTTAGGCAACCTGAAAATAAAAGTAGCATATTACTGATTTGTTTGAAAATCACCCTTTGTGTGATTTACTAAACACTTACCTCGGTGTAATGATAAATTCCTACTTACTCCTTACCCTCAGGTAAACTGTGTTTAAATGCTATATTGATTAAACTTAGTTCTACTCGTTGAAAACGAAGGATAACCCACAGTTTAATCATTTAGCACATATGGCCTCATATGTGTTTGTGTGTGTACGTATACTTTAGAAACACGTACCAAATATAATGTTGAGATCGAAATGTGTTACACGCTTTGCATCTGTTTTGAGCACTTCATAAGTAAGAACCGATACTTCATTCATAAGTAAGAACCAATACTTCATTCATAAGTAAGAACCGATACTTCATTCAAGTGGTAGAAGTTCTAAACAATCTTAGATAAATTGTTTGTTTGTTTGTTTGTTTTCGAATTTCACGCAAAGTTACACAAAGGTTATCTGTGCTAGCCGTCTCTAATTTCGCAGTGTAAGACTAGATGGGAGGCATTTGTTTTTGTTTGTTTGTTTTTGAATTTCGCACAAAGCTACTCGAGGGCTATCTGTGCTAGCCGTCCCTAATTTAGCAGTATAAGACTATAGGTAAGGCAGCTAGTCATCACCACCCACCGCCAACTCTTGGGCTACTCTTTTACCAACGAATAGTGGGATTGACCGTAACATTATAACGCCCCCACGGCTGGGAGGTCAAGCATGTTCGGCGCGACGGGGATGCGAACCCGCGACCCTCAGATTACGAGTCGCACGCCTTAACACGCTTGGCCATGCCAGGCCGACGATGGGAGGCAACTAGCCATCACCCCAACTCCAACACTTGTATGTTTTTAGTGAATTTTGCTGTTGTACAGTTGATACCACATGAACGAAACCCACCATTCCAACGGAACACTGAACAACGCACACTTAATTTACGAGTGTGACATTTACTAATTACATTACTTTCTTACTGCTAAAATAAAAAGTGCAAAATATATTTTTAGAATAAATCATAAGTAGAAATATCAGCCAGACATTTTTTTTCTCAAACATATAGCTACAAACCTGTATCCCAGAACTGCTGGTATGGGTATTAACACTTTTATTAACAAGTAGCGAACAACGTTTCGACTCTTCTAGGTCATCTCCAGGTTAAGAAAGAGGGTGTTTGAATGTGTCCGTAGACGGACACATATCTTAGGGACAAGAGTATAAACGGGTACACGATTGTATGGGGCGTTGCAGGTGGATATTATGATATTAATTAGTGTAGGTATAACGGTGTTTCTTTATATTGATTTAATTTTTAGTTTTAGTTGCAGTACAATTCGGGCTTCACCCTTTCTGGATTATACATTCCCTGGAACTCAGCACATGAAACAAAACAAAAGTAAACCAAATAAACACAACCACAAAACTATGTTCATCTGATAACATTAACGATGAAACCAACAAAATAAAACAACACATTATTAAAATCAACAAATTTCCTCAAACAACCGTGGAAAAAGTTATAAGCACACACCTAGACCAACAACAAACAAATAATAATAAATCCCAAGATACAATAATCGACAAAATCTTATACTAGTGCATGCCATATATTCCCGACATCATCTAAAAAATAACCAACATTTGGAAACATTCCAGTAAACACCAAATTTATTCAAAAACCAGGTACAAAACTAAAGTCCGTACTACGTAAAAACTACACTGACAAACACCACACCAACATTATTTATAAAATACAATGTGATAACTGCCACGACTTCTATATTGGAGAAACAAGTAGAAAAATGGAAACCAGATTCAAATAACATAAAATACACCTTCAGACGTTTTTAAACACTGCAAATCAAATAAACACAACATAACCATAGAAAACACCTACATATTAATCAGAGAAACAAATATAAACAAACGCAAAATGGAAGAAACCCTATTTATACAGCAACTAAAACCAAAATTAAACTAATATAAAGGAACAACTTTATACCTATACTAATTAATAATCTAACATCTACCTGCAACGCCCCCTACAATCCCGTACCTTTTATACTCTCGTCTCTGAGACGTGTGTCCATCAACGGTCACATTCAAACTCTCACTTTTTTGACCTGAAGATGACCTAGGAAGGTCGAAACGTTGTTCTCTAGTTATTAATAAAAGTGTCAATATCCATACGAGCAGTTCTGAGATACATTTTTATTTCAAGTGGGTTTTTCGTCATCAAGAGTTACAAACCTGACTAGGCTTACTGTATTTATTATGCTTACGTATGAATTAAAATCTAAGAAATATTAAGTAAATTCCTAATGTGTAAGTTCTACTTTGGTGTGACAAGCTATTATAGTTACCGCTAGTTCTCATGTGGAACAAAATGTAACACTAAACATGATATTGGAAGTGTTATTTCTCTCTCTTCATTTGTGTTTTTGAAATTTCACGCGAAGCTACACGAGGGCTATCTGCGCAAGCCGTCCTTAATTTACCAGTGTAACGCTAGAGAGAAGACAGCTGGTCATCACCACTCACCGACAACTCTCCGGCTACTCTTTTACCAACGAATAGTGGGATTGACCGTCACATTATAATACCCCATGACTGAAAGACGGAGATTCAAACTCGCGACACTCAGATCATGAGTCGAGCTCCGTAACCACTTAGCCACTTGAACTTTATGAACAGTTTATGTATGCATTCTAACATTCGTATATATCACAACACTTTCACTTCTCCCACTTTTCGAGAGTTAATTATCTTTTTATTACAAGTAGTCGAATAGAAATAGCAAAATCACTTAGTGAGCAGTAAAGTTGTCACCTATTTTGTGTTATTGTAATCCAGTTTTTCGTGTCATTCGTAACAAAGTAAACAGAGTATACACCCTGTTATTCTGTTAGAAAAGTGAACATAAATGTTGACTGATATCCTTTGCTTTTCGGTGAAGATGAATACAAGCTGCGATATGTAGTGGTACATAACACTAATTAAGAATTTGTAATATCCATAATAGGGTAAGTAGCCAAGATTAATTGTCTACTGCCAGTAACCTGTTCATATAGTGGTTCTGTGTTTAGGTAACCAGTCTTCCATGTAGCCTTGTTATCATATTTTTCAGGTGTTTTTGACACTAATTACTTCTTCGGCCTGATTTTCTGTTTAGTATTTCCTCTTCCCTGTCTATTAGTGTTGCCTGGTCCACATACAATTCATCTGCGAAAACTAAGAAACACAAGCTAAAAGTCACGTGTGTAATCCTTTAATTACTTTGAAATGTTATGCATTAAATTATTAGGATGTTTGGTTCTTGTTTTAGTAGTGGGATTCCCAAGAATATAGCGAAGAGGAATTTCAAGCATAATTAGTTACAAACAAAGAGTTTCGATGGAAAATATTCTGTGCCATCAGTTAATTACGTTGAACCTTACTAGTTGAACTCATGTCTTTAAGTGATTTCAAAATATTCTTTAGGCTTACTTCACCATCAGGCTAAACAATCGAAGGCTTTCTGCATTGTTTTCGATCCTTCCAAAACCTGATGAGAGGCTAAAGTTAAAATATCGATATGGATGTTTACCCTTTACCGTACAATACATTTTCCTATATTTTTGCACATGTATGATTTAGCTGATAGATTGTCTATTATTATCTACGGCTGAACAGATAGTCTACAGATAATCCATTCTGAAAGACCATGCGCAAAACGTTAAGGTACAGCGTAAAAAAATGTTTTAATATAAAACTATGGAGGCAATAAAAACATTCTTTATTTTCATGCGAACGTTTCTTTTATATTTATATTCAGCGAAAGAGTCATACTCAATTTAAAACATATTTTTAAATGTGCAAGTTAATATGTACAGCTAATAATATCTAATTATATGATGTTTCTGTAATTTGTGTTTTAAATTAGGATAAGTTTCCACTGAAAAACTGCTCGTGTTGGAGAATGCTTTCTTGTCACTATTGTTGCATATTTTAATTGTTAATTAGTTTGTCTTGGATGCTTCGGTGCTCAACGAATCAAATGATTTATACAAATATTATGCATAAAATAGACTAAAAAGTTATAATTAGCCAATGAGATTTGTTTATCATTTGGGCTTTTACCATAAATATTCGATTACCCTTGTACCAGCCTCGAAACTGGACACAGTTAGAACATATGGATGTCATGGAAACCCTTGTTTCAGCTAATCCTGGAAACATCTAGAGAGCATATATGGATTACACTATAACCCTTAAAATGTGTGACATTAGCCACACGTAAATTAGGGATTTTGTGCCTCTATAAAGAAAAGTTGTTTTTTTTATTTCCCTCAAAGCTACTCGAGGACTATCTGTGCTAGCCGTCCCTAATTTAGCGGTGTAAGACTAGAGGGAAGGCAGCTAGTCATCACCACCCACCGCCAACTTTTGGGATACTCTTTTACCAACGAATTGTGGGATTGACCATGACATAATAACGCCTCCATGGCTGAAAGGGCGAGCATGTTTGGTGTCACAGGGATTCGAATTCGCGACCCTCAGATTATGAGTCGAGTGCCTTGACCACCTGGCCACTGTTGTGAGTAATGCATCTATCAGCTGGTCACGAAAAAGAGTTATTAGCCAATTAACAGTTTCATTAGTAAAAAAAATATGTTTCATGTTACGATTTGCCAAACGTTTAACGATATATATATATATATGCCTGCATCTTGTATTATATCATACTTAGATTAAACAAGACGAAACTATAAATAACAAATTTAGACTTCCCGGAAATGTGATAAAACCCTTGCAAGAAAGCATACTTATGTGCATTTATTCAGTTAAATTTAAGTTAATTCGGTAATAACCTGACTTCTTTCATAAAATGTTAATAATTAGTAGCCACGGGATGTATATTTTTACTCGTAAAAGTTCTCCAATCCACCCGACATCAAAATGGAATATGAGCAGATGGTGGATGGTGGACACTTTGGATTAAACTGATTTATTTATTCATATTTAAAATGTGTGATAAAAGTTTAGAAACGCAATCTTTTCACACACTTTCTGGGCGGAGAAAGTTCTTGATAGCCACATAACGCAAAACTCTGCACGTGCCTAATTTCACATCCTGCATGAGCTTCCTCTTCAGACTTATCTGTTGCCGCAGACATCTCGTCAAATTGAGAAACTGGTGTCAGTTTCTTGGAAAAACCCAGGAGATGAGTGGTGAGATACCATTTTCAAGTCTTATTAGATAGTGTTTTCTTAGTATATAAAGAAAATTTGCAGACTTTTTCCCCAATAAAATGTTTGATGGATACATTCGTTTTGTCAAGCGGAAACTAAAATGAGCAACATTTGAAAACGTACACAAAATGCTAAACCATTCGCCACATTTCAGGTATCGCTGGAGGTGGAAGTAATTACGCTGAGGATTTATGGATCATTTTAAAAGCATTTACTCTGATTATTTCCTATAGAATTGAATAAACATTACATACTATATTCGATATTAAGTACAGGCTATTAAGTAACAAAATCGTATAAGCAATTAGTTTATTATAAAAATGATTAAACCTATTACACTGTAGAAATTTATAGAATCACAGACGACATCTTTTTTAAAGACTGGAGTGTCATAACCGACGATCCAAGATGCATAACAATATAAGATAACAAAATACGTTATGATGGATATATGTTACAATGCAGAGTTATCAGTTTCAGTCTTACCTATGAAAAAGTCGTGTCATTCTCACACTAGGGTTCGTAAAATGTAATAAGTATCTCTAAACGTAACTACAATAAACTCATAATTTCATTTCTATAAATAGCTTTATTACTTCTGTTAATAAATTAAATGTTTGTTTTGGGTTTGAATTTCGCGCAAAGCTACACGAGGGTTATCTGCGTTAGCCATTCCTAATCTAGCAGTGTAAGACTAGAGGAAAGGCAGCTAATCATCACCACCCTCACCCAACGCTTGTACTACTCTTTTACCAACGAATAGTGGAATTGACCGCCACATTATAACGCTCCCAAAGCTGGCAGGGCAAGCATTTTTGGTATGAAGTGGATTCGAACCCACGACATTCAGATTACGCCATCAGAAAATGTGCTTTTCGTGAATTCGTTGGTGGTTACGCGTCAGTGCCTCATTAGTTTAATTTAGTTGTTTACTGTGAATATTATCTGAGTCACAAGTTGGATATTACTTGAATGATAACTTACGAAAGGTAATAATACTTTATAAGAGTCATGTTGGAGGTCCTTGCTGTCTTGGAACTTGTTTTCTATCATCAGTTTTGCTAAGCCTAAACGTATACTAACACATAAATGTCCGTTATTACTATGTTCATTAGCGAGAGGTTAATTTTAAACTTTTTACAGGACTTCAACTTACGCGGACTCCAGCGCTTAAGACGACGTCTAAATAAACCCAAAGAACAATGACCTATTTAACTTTCACTGTTGACAAAAGTTTGTTTGTGATTCTAATTTCGTCTAATTGAATACGACTATCTGAGCTGTTTATCCGAACCTCACAGAACAGATTCATGATAAGATACTGTACACGTTTATGGACCTACAACACTAACGTTCAGTGTTCGATACCTCCAAGTGGATAGAGCACCTAGTCCAAAGCGGCTTTACTCTGAAATAAACAAAGAGATGAAAGATGTAGGAATTATGTACCTGCGCCAGACAGTCCTGTTATTATTATACCTGTGCCAGACAGTATTGTTATTATTGTACCTGTGCCAGACAGTATTGTTATTATTGTACCTCTGCCAGACAGTCTTGTTATTATTGTACCTGTGCCAGACAGTCTTGTTATTATTATACCTGTGCCAGACAGTCTTGTTATTATTGTACTTGTGCCAGACAGTATTGTTATTATTGTACCTGTGCCAGACAGTCTTGTTATTATTGTACCTGTGCCAGACAGTATTGTTATTATTGTACCTGTTATTATTGTACCTGCGCCAGACAGTCTTGTTATTATTGTACCTGTGCCATACAGTCCTGTTATTATTATACCTGTGCCAGACAGTATTGTTATTATTGTACCTGTGCCAGACAGTATTGTTATTATTGTACCTGTGCCAGACAGTATTGTTATTATTGTACCTCTGCCAGACAGTCTTGTTATTATTGTACCTGTGCCAGACAGTCTTGTTATTATTATACCTGTGCCAGACAGTCTTGTTATTATTGTACCTGTGCCAGACAGTATTGTTATTATTGTACCTGTGCCAGACAGTCTTGTTATTATTGTACCTGTGGCAGACAGTATTGTTATTCTTGTACCTGTGCCAGACAGTCTTGTTATTATTGTACCTGTGCCATACAGTCCTGTTATTATTATACCTGTGCCAGACAGTATTGTTATTATTGTACCTGTGCCAGACAGTATTGTTATTATTGTACATGCGCCAGACAGTCCTGTTATTATTATACCTGTGCCAGACAGTCTTGTTATTATTGTACCTGTGCCAGACAGTCTTGTTATTATTGTACCTGTGTCATACAGTCCTGTTATTATTATACCTGTGCCAGACAGTATTGTTATTATTGTACCTGTGCCAGACAGTATTGTTATTATTGTATCTGCGCCAGACAGTCCTGTTATTTTGTACCTGCGCCAGACAGCTCTGTTATTATTGTACCTGCGCCAGACAGTTTTGTTATTATTGTACCTGCGCCAGACAGTATTGTTATTATTATACCTGTGCCAGACAGTCTTGTTATTATTGTACTTGTGCCAGATAGTCCTGTTATTATTTTACCTGTGCCAGATAGTCTTGTTATTATTGTACCTGCGCCAGACAGTCCTGTTATTATTGTACCTGCGCCAGGCAGTCATTTTATTATTGTACCTGTGCCAGACAGTATTGTTATTATTGTACCTCTGCCAGACAGTCTTGTTATTATTGTGCTTGTGCCAGACAGTCTTGTTATTATTGTACTTGTGCCAGACAGTCTTGTTATTTTTGTACCTGTGCCAGACAGTCTTGTTATTATTGTACCTGCGCCAGACAGTCTTGTTATTATTATATCAGCGCCAGACAGTATTGTTATTATTGTACCTGCGCCAGACAGTATTGTTATTATTGTACCTGCGCCAGACAGTATTGTTATTATTGTACCTGTGCCAGACAGTCCTGTTATTATTGTACCTGTGCCAGACAGTTTTGTTATTATTGTACCTGCGCCAGACAGTATTGTTATTATTATATCTGCGCCTGACAGTCCTGTTATTATTGTACCTGTGCCAGACAGTGTTGTTATTATTGTACCTGCGCCAGACAGTTTTGTTATTATTGTACCTGCGCCAGACAGTATTGTTATTATTATATCTGCGCCTGACAGTCCTGTTATTATTGTACCTGTGCCAGACACTCTTGTTATTGTTTTTCAATAATTTCAACTCGGGCAACAAGTAGTTAAGGTATCTGACTTGCCCTTTAGCCTCTGAAACGCACACAATAGTATTCATGCTGAAATTACAAATTATTACACTTTGGACCACTTTCACATGAAACATCTTACGAGCATTTTCCTTGAAGACCCTCTTCGGCTTCAAATTTTCACTTATTATATTATTAATGGAATTGAGAGATATTTCCAGCTTCAATGATTTTCTAAATCAACTGTTTCTTTGTTTGTTTTTAAGCGCAAAGGTACACCAGAGGTTATCTGTGTTCTGCTCACAAACAGTTTTTAGCGGTGTGAACCTTCATACTTGCTGATGGGGGTTCCTAAGTCAAATGGTTCTCTTTAACTACCGCCCGACGAAAGCGTTGACTTTGGTTTCCAATAGTTTTTTTCTTAAATTCTCTGCTGTGTGTATTATGTCTTTCATAAGGTCCATTTTTTGACCAATACATCAATACATGTTCCTTAGACAAATTACCGTATTTTATTTACCTGTACCAGAAACACAAATACTCTATACTGTACAATGTCTTGAAAAGTTTCAATTTATGCCCCAGAGACCATAAGTTTATGGACTTGCAGCTTTACAATTCAGGATTCGACTCCCTGTGGTGAACAAAGCTCAGACAGCATAATGTATAGCTTTGCGCTAAAACAAAAATCAGTTCATCCGGGAAGAAAAAAAACATCAAAGTATGGATATTTAGAAAGTTAAAATGTGGGTTTAATGTACTAAAGTTATATTGTTTTTTGTTTGTTTTTTTGGAATTTCGCACAAAGCTACTCGAGGGCTATCTGTGCTAGCCGTCCATAATTTTGCAGTTTAAGACCAGAGGGAAGGCAGCTAGTCATCACCACCCACCGCTAACTCTTGGGCTACTCTTTTACCAACGAATAGTGGGATTGACCGTAACATTATAACGCCCCAACGGCTGGGAGGGCGAGCATGTTTGGCGCGACTCGGGCGCGAACCCGTGACCCTCGGATTACGAAGCGCACGCCTTAACGCGCTAGGCCATGCCAGGCCTAAAGTTATATTAATTCATTGATGTCCCCGTATGTAATAAATTACAAATAATTATTTTCAGTATAATATTCGATTTATAATATGTCTTCATATACATAAGGTAAGGTATCTGTTTTGAATAGTTTCTTGTTTCTATTCTCTAGAACTTTCTATTGCGAATAATAATATTTAAATTTTAAAAAATAAACGACGTATGAAATCGTTAAATAACGTTTGTTTGTAATTGAGTACAAACAAGCAGAATGGACTATCTGTGCCCTGCCCACCAAATCCCTCTTTCTAGCGTTGTATGTCCCTCTGGAGGGAGAAGGTATAATGAACCGTGCCTGTAACCAAAGACATGCATACATTTTTATATGGCTTTTTGAGCAAATACATTTTTAGTACATCAACGCATTTGGCTTGTTATAAAATAATCTATTATTACATATAGCTAGTTCCATTAACTATGTTTCTTATGAAATACCTATCTCAGCTCCTCCCAAAATAGATTAACATATGCTTCCCTTCCTGCTTAAAGGATCGACTAATTCTTCGAAACCTGTGCACCATTAGATTACAGCATGGTATAAAAAGCCTTCATTATTCACATGTATTCACCAAGCTCTTCAGAGGAAGAAGAACCCGACACCAGAAATGGAGAAGGTAGAGATAAGTATATAAAATTTTTATTATGAGACCTCGTGTTTTGAGTAAACTGTTTCATTGTTAAATCTGTTTGATTAATTAACTTGTTTCTTAATATCACCCAAAGCTACACAACGGCTATATGTGCAAATACGTCCCGAATTTAGCACTGTGGCTAATTCTTCAACTCTTCCTATTTGATCAAATTATGTGGTTTGTTTGTCATAGGCCCGGCATGGCCAGGTGGGTTAAGGCGTTCGACTCGTAATCTGAGGGTGTTTGGGTCGAATCCCCATCGCCCCAAACATCTCGCCCTTTCAGCCGTGGGGGCGTTATAATGTGATGGTCAATCACACTATTCGTTGGTAAAAGAGTAGTCCAACAGTTGGCGATGGGTGTTGATGACTAGCTGCCTTCCCTCTAGTCTTACACCGTAAAAGTAGGAAGGGCTAATTGTTTGTCACTGTTATATCGCTCGCATAACCCCATAATTCAAAACATCATGTTGCACCAACGGATTGCATATAATCTGAGTTTGAGTCCAGATACGCTTAACTCTCGGCCACGTCCGACTAATTTTATTGTTAACAATCATTAAGTTTTCTTATCAGTGCTTTTTTAACAATAATTTAGTTTGTAAATCAAGCAACGTTTTTACTTGTCGTTTCACTGTCACAATTATCCTATTTATTACAGTTGAAAATTTCGCGCACAAAACGAATCATTCAAATTTTACAATCAACTGTTGGAAAAATACATTATGTGTTCTGTACTGTTAGTAATGTTATGGATATTCGATAAAAGCCAAGTTTCACCTTTATTCCACCCTCGGGTATATTTTCTTTTTAAATACCCCTCTCTTACAAAGTTAGCTATAAATTTGAAAGTCTAACAATTGATATATCCGATCTTTCTTCTCCTACACAACAAAGAGAAATATGAAATACTTGCTTTCAGCTGTGTTGGAACGTAGTTACTTTGACAAATAACAACAAAGGAAAACGTTTCAAACATGTCTCTTACTGGAGCAGTGTAAAACAAAGATAATAGGTTTTACTTTGAATTTGTTTTATCGCTTCACCAAAACATGGCGAACTTATTTGAACTTCTGTCTCAGAAGTTCGTTAAATTTGGAGTTAAATTATGACTGTAGTTTAGGGTCACACTCTTACGTCAGTATTTTATAGCTATGGTAACGGGAAAACTTCATTTTAAAAACTGCTTTAGACTCGTTAAAAGAAGACTTTTTATGTATACTGAAGTTTTTGATCAAACTGCTTAAATAATCTTAATATTGTTTTATTCATTGCACTTTGAAACCAATACATTTCTAAAATAATTCTGCAGTTCCGCTGTATTTTGTTATTCACAGAACAAAAAACATATTTATTTTTACAACAAATTTAATATTTTTCCACGATATTCTTTATATTTTTGGGTTTGTTACAGTGATTATGGTACATAAAACTCTTTTTAACAATGGTATTAGATTGAATGAAAACTTCTAAAGAATAGTATTTGAATATAAAAATAACGTTTTAACAATAGCATTATATTATAAAAATAGCTTATTAACAATAGTACCAGATATCACAAAACAATTACAATGAAAACGCAGTCTTCAAACGCATTTTCTCAGTAAGAGATGAAATAAAAGGAACACATCTTAGGGGAAGTTTGCATTGCTGTTAGGCCTTTATGAACTTTGTTAATAATTTTAATAAAAACGTTATATTCTGGTAATTTTATCAATCATATTCTTATTTAAGACAAGACTAGACGCTCCTTGTTTGTTTCCTTATTTAGTTCCTTAGAAATGTTTGTATATAAAATAACTTACACAACGAACACATTGTTTAATACAATGTTATATTATTACTGATTAGATATTCAGAGGTTCAATTAATGGACACATAAATATAGAATCTCTTTTTTGTTATAGCTGCTAACAATCAGAAAGTTTGCGTGACAACAGATTTCCCTTAATAAAACAGTTCGAATGAAATGGACGAACAGTCCATGATATTATTCATTGAGTAATGGCTTAATTAACATAGTCAAAACTGCATGCATATTTCAAACTAGACAAGTGATATTTTATTTAGACATGGTTTGCACGTGTGATTTATATAATTTTAACTGTCTTGAACAGCTTTAAGTTATCAAGCATTTCGGTATTTTTTTTTAATGTTTACATAAATGTACGTGATGTGATTTCTATTTGAGAAACAAATATCTGACCAAGTGAAAAACACTCTATTTATATTAACAGATTTTAGAAGATACGTCTTTTATGTCTACACATTAATTCAATAGATAAGTTGTGTAACGAGTATTCATTGAAAAAATTAGCTTGTTGGTAGGTGTGAGTGAATCGAAAGTGGTATAAGACTGAAATTATCAAATAGTCCTAACAAAAGGAAGACAGTGAGCTGTTGGTGAGTTATTACTAGATTGTGATACTTTAAATCGCTTTAGTAATTTGTATTTTTCACTTTTATTTTTCTAGAAATTGTTTGGTATCGCTTTACTCTTAACTACTGTAGCCTCAGTTTTGGCCGCCGATACAAACGCCCCAATATGTCTTTGTGACGAGCCAGGAGTTCTAGGACGGACTCAGATCGTGACGACGGAGATTAAAGAGTAGGTCTTTGATTTTTAATTATTTCATTAATTGCTTCATAATTGTTTGACACTTGACAAGATTTTTCATTACTTCTTCAACCTGGTTAAAAAAATATTTTTAATTATATGGAGTTTTCTGTTACGAAACAAGATGGCAATTTTACTCTATTTCTACATATAGAACGTAAAGAACTTCCTATACTTTTGCTAGTTTACATTTAATATTTTAAAGTTCAAGGGAAGGTATATATTTAAAAGGGATCGGTAATTTCTGGAGGGTGTAGAAATACCTTTGGATCACCTTTCCGTTCCCTTCAAAGGTGAGCTGTATATCTGAATAAACCAAGTACAGCAAGGATCAAGAAAGTAATATTTCATAAAAAATATTAAAACTTCAGCTAACGAATGTGAATTAAAAATATTAAAAATTCAGCTAACGACTGTGAAGTAAAAATAAATTTTATTAACATTTAACATTTATAATATATTGAAACATTGTATTAACATTTAACATTTATAATTTATTGAAACATTTATTTCACAGTCAATTACTTTAAAATTCTGGTTATTATGTGAACACAATATTTCAGAAAATTCATGATGTTATGAAAGAATTAGATTAAATAAGTCTTAACAGAAATGAAGTGCTGGGAATGCTTCTGAAAAATAAAGGTTTTACCTTGTGAAAGCGCCCGGGTTATACAGTTTATATTTCACATTTTAAAAAAAAATTATCATTCACATTTAATAATATTTGTACATTCGTTAAGTTTCTTAAAACAACAAATCATTTATATATTTTTTTTTCTGTTAAAATAATAATTCGTTTAATATATTAGTAAGATCGAGAAAGCTGTCGAAGCTGTTGCACAAGAGAGTGGTGTATCAGGAAGAGGATTTTCTATATTTTCTCATCATCCTGTGTTCAGGGAATGTGGCAAATACGAGTGTCGAACCGTGAGGTAATCAGTTTTCTAACAGTAGACTAATTGAACCTGGACACACATGTAGCTTTATTTTAACTAATTGAACCTGGACACACATGTAGCTTTATTTTAACTAATTGAACCTGGACACACATGTAGCTTTATTTTAACTAATTGAACCTGGACACACATGTAGCTTTATTTTAACTAATTGAACCTGGACACACATGTAGCTTTATCTTAACTAATTGAACCTGGACACACATGTAGCTTTATTTTAAAAGGGTTTTTTATCTACAACTGCTAAGTGAACACGGATTAAAAGTGCCTTCATACGTATGTGGAGTTAGTTCAAATATACAATTTTACATTTCTCTCTGATTTATAATGAAGAGAGTATGGGGGGTGTTTTCTCATAGCAAAGTTCACCAAGAGGAATCGAACTTCTGATTTTAGTGTTGTAAGTCCATAGACTTAGCACTGTTCCAGCGAGGGACACGAAGAGAATATGTTCATATTAAATGTGGGCAATGGATAAAATTTAACATACTGTGGGAAATAAGATAATAAAATAAAAATATATATTACTAAAACTTGGTAACAATGTAAACAATACCACATGTTCGGCGGGGAAGGAAAAGACGTACGCTGAACCTTAGATCTTTGTGGTCTAAAACATAAGCTGAATTCAGACAAAGAAGGCAATGTTTCAAGTAAACAAAGATACACGATAGTTAAACAAAAAGTATTGTTTCTGGTCAAATTTTGAAAGTTAACTGTACTTGTATATGATTGGCTTCAGACCATTTTTTAGATGGTTTATATTTTCCTGTCGCATCTTAGGAGAATAGTTCAGTTTATAACATGGAATATTTTATAGTAATTTATATTATTGAATTTTTTCAATGTGTTTTTGTAGTATTTTCGGAGTCTTTCAACCAACGGTTTGAGAAACTAATGTAAACCTAGGAAATTGTTTCAAAAGTTTAGACTAACCCTTGATATTTTCTACTTATTCGTTTTTTTTATTATTAATTACAAGTTTGTATTGAGAAATACTCACTTTCATTTAACATTTCTCTAATTTAGGCCTGAACACAGCCGTTGCTATAACTTTCCCCCGTAAGTATATTTTTTCGTATAATTTTAAATAATATGTTCTGTATATAACTCTTAACAACTAATTCAATTTCTTCTAGGTAATAAAGTGTTTTTGATTCCTATCTTAAGAGTTATGTTTAAGTTGAAAATGGTTATAAGTTGGATATATTGTTTTCTACCATTATCATTAAGTCTTACTTTATAATTAATTTCTAAAAAAGCTAAGCACCCAAGTGAAAATACATAACATTAATTATAAAGAAACGTATAATATAACATGTGGTAATAAGGGAATTATACTAAACTATACCAAATCTAACCTTTCGACATAACATTGGTCTATCTTATCATGTTTATAAGTCGTTGTTTCTAATGTTAATATTATATTAGTATAATTTACTCAAGAAATGCACGTGCGTATAATTATATCTTTTATTTCTGTTACAATTTTACGTCAATTTTAGGTTTTACTGATATATATTCTAAAAAAACGCATAAATTATGACAAATATGCTAAATATATAAATAGACAGTTATCCATATTAGTCGAACCAAACACTCACTTACTTAACGACATTAAAAGTTTGAATTTACTTCGATCGATGAGAAAAAGTTTCAATTGTTTATTTTTGAATTTCGCGCAAAGCTACACGAGGGCTATCTGCGCTAGCCGTCCCTAATTTAGCAGTGTAAGACTAGAGGGAAGGCAGCTAGTCATCACCACCCACCGTCAACTCTTGAGTCACTCGTTTACGAACGAATAGTGGGATTGACCGTTACATTATAACGCCCTCATGGCTGAAAGGGCGAGCAGGTATGGTGCGACTGGAACTCGAACCCGCGACCCTCATATTACGAGTCGAACGCCTTCACCCACCTGGCCATGCCGGGCCAATGTTTTTAATATACATGCTTTAAAATGTATTAAACGCGAATGAGTCTAATTTGAATTAAATTAATAAAGTTATCAAATAAAAAGTAAAAATAGGGCTGAGCTTAAAACGTACGAACTATTGAATAAATACATAAAAACGTACGAACTATTGAATAAATACATAAAAACGTACGAACTATTGAATAAATACATAAAAACGTACGAACTATTGAATAAATACATAAAAACGTACGAACTATTGAATAAATACATAAAACGTACGAACTATTGAATAAATACATAAAAACGTACGAACTATTGAATAAATACATAAAAACGTACGAACTATTGAATAAATACATAAAACGTACGAACTATTGAATAAATACATAAAAACGTACGAACTATTGAATAAATACATAAAAACGTACGAACTATTGAATAAATACATAAAAACGTACGAACTATTGAATAAATACATAAAAACGTACGAACTATTGAATAAATACATAAAACGTACGAACTATTGAATAAATACATAAAAACGTACGAACTATTGAATAAATACATAAAAACGTACGAACTATTGAATAAATACATAAAAACGTACGAACTATTGAATAAATACATAAAAACGTACGAACTATTGAATAAATACATAAAAACGTGACGATGACACATTGTATGCAAAATATAAGCACTTATTTGATTCAATAAAGTTCTTTGATTAAGGCCAAGTTGAACAATCTAACTTTTTTGAGAAATGTTTTATTAGCATGTCTAGTTTTCCAAGTCTGTACGTAGAACTATAAGTTGGAGTTATCAGTTGAAATGAACTACCTTAACAAATAGTTAGTTTTAAGATAATATTGAGTTTTGTGGTTTGTTTCGAAATATTTCTATTAACGACATGTTTTTACTAGGTTTATTCATTTCAAGTCAGAATGCCCTGTTTCAACTCGAGACTGTGAGCCAGTATTTGGTTATACGGTAGCAGGAGAGTTTAGGGTTATTGTACAGGCTCCAAGGGCTGGGTTTAGACAGTGTGTGTGGCAACATAAGTGTCGGTAAGAGAAGAATATATGGTTATCTTAATTAAAGTTTTCTAATTTCATATTTAAAAAATATCGATGTTTGTTTGTTGTTAAGTACAATCATGGGTATCGAAACTCGATTCGTAGCGTTATAAACCCCACACTTGCCCTCAAACCCCAGAGATGGGGTTAAAATAGTAGATTTATTTCTAATAAGTCTTTATGGTGACGTGAATAGACTTTTGTTAAAGATGGTTACCTAAAAATGAATGCCTATGAAACGTGACAATTACACACAGGGGCACGTGTATAGTTTCTCAAATAGACCGTTCCTCGGAGGCATTATTACCACTAACCCCAAAATATCACATTCTAGTTGTGGAGAGAGATAGACAAACAAACATAACAAAAAGTGTGTGTGTGTGAATGATTCAGGAAAAAATTAATTTAAAAACAGAAACCATTTTTTTTTCTCCCTCTCACGTGACTGAATACTCTAATACGCCACCTATCATTACACATAATCACTACATTTTGCTAATATTCTGAATTTTAAAAGATGGAAGTATGGTTGTAACTTTGCCTTTTGTACAAACACAAATAAATAAGTACGGGTAGTATTTAATATAAAAATCAGAATGTGACAATATTTGGTTATAATTTAGCACTAATAACCAGATTACTACCTGAGCGACGTTTGGCATAAAAAACTTTACCCCTTCCCCTGAAAAAAAGTTTCATTCTTGTTTGTTTTGTTTTTTTTAATTTCGCACAAAGCTACTCGAGGGCTATCTGCGCGAGCCGTCCCTAATTTAACGGTATAAGACTAGAGGGAAGGCAGCTAGTCATTATCACCCACCGCCAACTCTTGGGCTACTCTTTTACCAACGAATAGTGGGATTGACCGCACATTATAACGCCCCCACGGCTGAAAGAGCGAGCATGTTTGATACGATCGGGATTCGAACCGGCGGATTACAAATCGAACGCTTTAACCCACATGGCCATGCAGGGCCGTTTTATTCTTTCAGAGAAATTAAATATTTCTTTTTGAGGTTTTTTTTTCTTGACTATTACAATAAAGGTTGTATAAGAGAGAACGTCAAATGTTTTATTTACTTTCTTAGATTCGGTAGTAACAGCTGTGGTTATAATGGGAGGTGTACTCAGCAGAGGTCAGTGGTTCGTTTGGTGACCTACAACTTGGAGAAAGACGGTTTCTTGTGTGAAAGCTTCCGAACATGCTGTGGTTGTCCTTGTCGTAGTTTTTAAGCCTAACTCATGGGTTTTAGTTCTTAAGTCTAACTCATTAAGACTAAATTGTTAAGCCAAACTCATGAGTTTAGACACAAGGATTATTCAGTACTATCTTTGCAAATATTACTTTTTGATTGTTAGTTTCGACAAATTAACGATGCTTGTTCAAATTTTAAAACATTCTAAACTACAGAACTAACATTCAGTAAAATATAATTTGATTTCGTAATTACAATAAGAACGTAACATGTATTGTTATCACCTTCTCCATCCAATCATTTTTTATACTCTGTATGAATAAAATAATGTATGGAATGTACTTTGTACAATAAAGTTAAATATATATCTATGCCAATTATGGTCTGTGAAATTTGTAATTTGCTTATTTTCAAGTTTCCAACTCGGAATTAAAAACACCATAACAATAAATATATATCTACTTACATCAGCTTTTCAATTGTTTATCGTAATACAATACAGAACACACGATGTTCAACATATTGTTTAAAATTATTAAAATATTTGGATGTCAAGTTTATCACGTGATGTACATAGATATGTTTATCCTTCACATATGTGTTATTTTTTACGGAAAATCAGAACATTCTCAATAATGGCAGTGTTTTAAGGCCAATCTACTATTAATTAAGCTATCTGGACTGAATCATCCACTTTGCTATCTTAAATTTGAAGATTCCCTACATCTATAAAGGTTTATCCTGAGTCCACAACACAATATCGTACCAACCAGCACGCGCACAGTTATCCATCTCATATGATATTCCGGATTGTACCAACCAGTAACTTCGAACCATCACGACAAGTTGGAATGTTAAGTAACGTACACTTACAAGGGTTTTAACTCATCGCCTTTAGCTCACGTCTTTACATGAAACTAATACTTTACTAACTGAGTTGTCAGGATTCAAACAACGAACAGTATATATAGGGTTGAGTACATTACATACGAAAAATGTGGGACGTGTAATTCGATAAGTCACATGACAACCAAATTATTTGGCGTTGTGTGAATAGTGTGATGCGGTCGAATTCATAAATATGTGTATTAACTAGAGGAGCCAGGACTACTGTAAAAAGCACCTGCAACATTTCGTATCTCGTCTTCTCAGATAAGGATTCACAAACATAAGGATTCGTGAAAAATACATCCACGACTTGAAGATAACAGTTGGCAACATAATTAAGAAAGATCTTATGTGTAAAAGCGACTCAAGTTCCGAGTGCGTGTACACAGCCTGCTTCCACAACACGTTCTTTTCAACTGTTGCAAACCTCAAGCAGTTGAGAAATGAAACTAGTATTTAGGTCGTTCATTACAAAAATATACAAGTCAAGTTGTTAGATGACGGACTGTTTAACCACCAGTTTTGTATACTGGGCGAATTATAAAATACTGAGATTAAGAATTATGTGCTTTGTACCTGACAATTTAACAACAAAATTTTTGTCAACAAACCTACTCTGTTCGGCTCTTCTATAAATGTATGGTCATTAAATAAAACATGAATAACAAAATGAACTGTAACGACATGGTGAGGCTGTAAGTTTGTTTTAATATCCTTAACGTAACATTTAATGTAATCATATACTCTTCTCATACAGTTTACCTTACACGAAAGCTATCTGCGCTAGCGGTCCCTAATTTAACTGTGTAAGACAAGAGGGAAGGCATCTAGTCATCACCACCCACCGCCAACTATTGGGCTACTCTTTTACCAACGAGTAGTGGGATTGACTGTCACATTATAACGCCCTCAAGGCTGAAAGGGCGAACATGTTTGGTGTGACTGGGATTCGAACCCGCGACCCTCAGATTGCGAATCGAACGCCTTAACCCTCTTGGCCATGCTGGGCCCCTCACACTTTGGAATTGTATTTGTCCTCATTGATTTTGTTATCTCGTGTACAAATGAAATAAGAAACTTATGTTTTAGCGACTGGCTCACAGAGCGGAACTAGTTTTACTTTGCTTTTCTTGAAATTTAAAAACCTTTTCATAAAAATAGAAACATTAAAAGCCAATTTTTGGTGTAATTATGACATTTCTTTCGTAAATTGTAAGCGTAAAAAAACGTTTGTACAATACCTGAGTGAACCGTATCATTAAAGCCTGATTAAAACTCGGCAGTACAGTGAATCTCCCTTACACTACATTGTTATCTCTAATTGCCGAAGAGAATTATTTTCAGGTTAAGAGGAAACAAAATAAAATATTCCAAACTTGAAACAACTAATTACTTAAAGAACTGTATAACTCAAGAAATTGTCTTTTTCAGTCGAATTCATTAAGCCTAAAACCTCTTCAAATAATCAGCAATCGTTTCTCCAATAACTGACTAATTTATTTATTATGGTGCATGTTTGCTTATAAGTGCATAGCTACTCACTGATGTGTGTAGTACATTGCAGGAATCAAAACTCAGTTTTTAGCGTTTTGAAAGCGATAAAAAATGTATTGAAGTATTTCATGTGAAAGATGATTTAAAATAGTACTTAGTTGATTATTAATTAAACACATTTTGTCAAAGTAAGCTTACCACACAGATCTCAACCATCAAAGTAGCTAACAGACCCCCCTCCAGTGTCTCAGCGGTATATCTGCGGACTTACAACACTGAAATCCGGGTTTTGATACCCGTGGTGAGCAGAGCACAGATATCCTAGTATACAGCTTTGTGCTAAATTCAAAGCTAACAGACCAATGACTCGAATTTTACCTATTAAACAGATGGACAGACATTAATGGTGTATACAAATGCATAGGAAAATTGAAACTAAAGTGATTTATACTGAATAATTAGTCAGGTTCACTTCGTATTAAAGACATTTGGACAAATTAAAATATTTCTGTTTGTTCTATATGGTTTCCATAAGATGTAAAAGTTGATAAGAGGAAAACAAAAGTAATAATGATATTTAAAATTATTCTAACCAATATATGAATGATATTAATGTTAATAAACAATGAAACCAGTAACTAGTTACAATAATGTTTAATCCCAACTATTCCATTTGATATCTGTAGAGCTTACTGTTAGATGAAACCATTGTAGTGATAAAAATATAAATTGAAACTGACCAGAGAGACGCACACACTAAAAACGTTAAAAAAAAACACTTAATAAAAACGTTTTAAACTTAGGCTATTTATGTTATTCAATTATTATTCTTGTCGTGTTATATTTTTAAACAACTGGTTGTATTGTCGTTATAACTATACTGAATAAATACAAGATTTCCTTTCATTTAATAATGTTCCCTACTTTTAACATATTTTTAAACAACTGGTTGTATTGTCGTTATAACTATACTGAATAAATACAAGATTTCCTTTCATTTAATAATGTTCCCTACTTTTAACATAAAATTTTGAAATCTACTATTTGATGATAAATCTGGATTCTGAATTAGTTTGTCTCGTTACAGGAGCACAGAGTAGTAAACTGTGCATGTTAGCTAGAATTATTTTCTGTTGGAGCCCACGCTTTAATTTCTATTCTTTTATCATTCGCTAATTATTATTTATCACATCAATCAAATATTCTTTTAAAAATAATTGGACTGGCGTTGCCTAATGTTTAGACTCTTAGAATCACAACTTGGAGGTCGCGAGATCAAACCCCGTCGCTGAACATGCTCGACCTTTCGGCTGTGAAAATTTTATAATGTGACGATCAGTCCAACTTTTCATTAGCACAAATGTTCGTAGTGTTTACTAGCTGCCTTTCGTTATGTCTTCAAGTTCTAAATTACGGACGGCTAGCCTAATTAGTCACCGTGTAGTTTGACGTACAATTCATTAACCAAACAAACTGAATATAATTAAGAAACAATGTTTTAAATTCCATCCACAAAAATACATTTGAAACACTCAAAAGGCGCCGTAATATATTAACCTACCAATATAGTCTGTATAGGTAACATTTCTTGCATCAATATTACAAAATGTTTTGAATATCACCTAAAGGAATGGGGCCAGTAGTGGCCTGTCAGTTATCGTTCTTGGACTGCAGGGCATAGGTTGGGTGACTGTTGCTATAAAAAGATGCTCCGCAGTTTGAGGTCAGTGTGCTCCACAACAGCAACAGCCAAACCTTGTTAATCGATCACACACGATTAGTCCATACGTGCTGTTGGTTGGCTGCCTTCCCTTTTGTCTAAATTTCAAAATTAGTTTTTTTCTCTAGATTTGAGAAAAATACCGAAAAGAAACCGTAAACGAACATATTAACAATTTGTTCAATTATGGCTTTCTTAATATTCACGACTTTTCATTTTTTATTGTGTTCATTTTCTTTTTCCCAATATTTTTGCAACAACAAATATTTCATATTGTCCCCCAGTATTGTTGCAACAAAAATTTTTCATATTGTCCCCAGTATTGTTGCAACAAAAATATTTCATATTGTCCCCAGTATTGTTGCAACAAAATATTTCATATTGTCCCCAGTATTGTTGCAACAAAAATATTTCATATTGTCTCCCAGTATTGCTGCAACAAAAATATTTCATATTGTCCCCAGTATTGTTGCAACAAAATATTTCATATTGTCCCCAGTATTGTTGCAAGAAAAATATTTCATATTGTCTCCCAGTATTGCTGCAACAAAAATATTTCATATTGTCCCCCAGTATTGTTGCAACAACAAATATTTCATATTGTCCCCCAGTATTGTTGCAACAAAAATATTTCATATTGTCCCCAGTATTGTTGCAACAAAAATATTTCATGTCTCCCAGTATTGCTGCAACAAAAATATTTCATATTGTCCCCAGTATTGTTGCAACAAAATATTTCATATTGCCCCCAGTATTGTTGCAACAAAAATATTTCATATTGTCCCCAGTATTGTTGCAACAAAAATATTTCATATTGTATCCCAGTGTTTCTGCAACAAAAATATTTCATATTGTCCCCAAGTGTTGCTGCAACAAAAATATTTCATATCATCCTTTTGCTTCTTAAGGTCTATGAAGAATAAATTTACGTTCAAAATTCATAAATTCTTGCAATCCATTCTCTTACTTTCAGCAGTTCTATTTCATTAAAAAATAAATTCGGGTTAAAAGAAAAACCCATAGGTCTCACTTGCTGAATAATTTCTATCCTCACCTAACTAGGGACCAACGAAAAAAACGTAACCAGTTGCAAGACATGAATTATGGGATTTTTAGATTCTCTCCTTGTGTATGTATGTGTGTGTTTTCTTTTAGCAAAGCCACATCGGGCTATTTGCTGAACCAACCAACGGGAATCGAACCCGTGATTTTAGCGTTATTATTCTATAGACTTACCGCTTTACGAGCTTGGAGCGGGAGCGTCTTCCCCCTCTTAAATATTCTCTCTCAGTTAAGTAAGTGGGTCTTAAAACTAATAAACAAAATCCATTTAAATCCAAATAGTTGAAAGGATTATTTAAGATTTGTTTACTCCTTGTGATATCAATGTCATTTTTTTCATGGGTATCTAAATATGTTTTTATTTATTTCTAACGGTTGCGAAAGAACATGTGTTTAAGATAGAATAACTTGTGAGAAGGAAACACGGAAAGAAAGATATAAATAAAGTTCAATGAGAACTACAACGTAGATTTGCTTAAAATAAAGTTAATTATTTCACTGTTGTTTAAGATTTGCATTCAACAATTAAGAACTTTCGTGATATAAAATATAACTTTTTCATTTTCGTAATTTTAAAACTTGCAACATAACTGTTGGTTTACGCAGGATGTATAATTTACGACACTTTAATCAACCAAAAAAGCATAAAAATACTTTATTTATGACTTAAAAATTTACTATGGATAATTAATACCTATATAGACAATTTTAATGGGAAAACAGACAATGTTACTATCGTAAATCCTATACACCATTAATTATCTTTGAATTAAGAGATAATAAAAGTAAGTTCCTTTTAAGCATATACTGGTAGTAAGTTTAATTGTTTGTTTTGAATTTCGCGCAAAGCTACTCGAGGGCTATCTACGCTAGCCGTCCCTTATTTAGCAGTGTAAGACCAGAGGGAAAGCAGCTAGTCATCGCCACCCACCTCCAACTCTTGAGCTACTCTTTTACCAACGAATAGTGGGATTGACCGCCACATTATAACACTCCCACGGCTCAAGGGGCGAGCGTGGTTGGTTCGACTGGGATTCGAACCCTCAACTCTCAGATTTTTTTTAACTATATAGCATATGTTAAACCATTCTAATCTGTTCTGTTTCAACTTCTTTGTTTTAATTATATCATTCACCAACAGACCTATCGAGTTGACATTAACATTCTGGTCATTATTTGTTGAGTACATGTTAGAACAAACAATATTTTCCGAAGGATTGAACCCCACCAAAATACTCATATTCTTACACTATATACCATCCATTTTATTGCCAGTCTCCGTTTGTAAATGAATCGTGTATTGAGTGTTATCATAAACATCCTTCCGTGCAAGTTTGGATGCACAAACAGCTCCGATATGGCTGAACAAGAAAGAAAGGCCACCTTTCCACTGTCCTGTCCACGAAGATTTACTGTATCCGGTCATCCATCAAGAAACAGTCTTTGGGTGGAACGTTACTTGCCTTTCACTCGATTTCTTTCTTTTATCGAAAACCGTCTTCTAAGTCTGGGTTCAGTAATCAATAGAGTGTTTGCCCCTCTGCTGAAAAGTGAGATATTGAAGTGTTATTTCTATACATCTCACGTAGTATTTATTAAATCAAAGCTCCAGACATCAGGCCATTTTAAAAATGGTTTTAAAAATGATTTTTCCAAACTATATCTTTGTATAATAATTTTAGAATTTAGTCTAGCAGAACTTAATGCATTCAGGCAGTCATAAGATAGTTAAAACTTAAGTAGTTTAAAACTGTTAGAATAAGATTACAATTCGTCAGAATCAGAGTTATCAAATCTGGCCAACGTCATGTGCAAAAGCTCATGCACTTTCGAAATCTGAGTACAGTTAGCTGGTTGTTTTGGTAAATAGTGAATAGCGCAAGGCTAGACAAGGGGTATCTACTTTAGTCGTTCATAATTTTTAACTAATAGACTAAAGGACGCTAACCCTTGAGTTACTCTAATCAAATTATGAGAGATGACTGTCGTTCTTATATCGCATCCACTGCACCAAAATGCGGGGAGCGAGTTTGGCAGCAAACACTCGATCCCTGAGATCCACAGTCTGTTGCACTAATAACAAGGCCAAACCCGGTTCACCTCTGAATTTGGGGTTAAAACCCATCAGATTTATAATATCTAGCCATCGTTCCACGATAAATTTTATTTGTTTTCAAACTTCAACTGTGCGTGACATTCAGCAAAACCATCACTTGTAACTTAATGTCATATGCAAAACATGTACAATTCGCTGATACTATAGTAAATATATTTCCGAAAAAAAAGCAAATAAAATAAGCACATTTATTTATAGGATTACGTTTGGTTACTAACTCTTTTAAGATAATGAATATACTTATTGTAAAATCTGGAAAATGTTGCTGAAGCTATTCACGTATATCATTTTTTCTGTGAGCTGATCCGGCCTGGCCAGGTGTCGCTCGACTCGTAAACTGAGGTTCGTGGGTTCGAACCCTAATTCTATCAAACATGCTTGCCCTTGAGCCGCGAGGGCCGTTATAATTTAACGTTCAATTCTACTATTCGTTGCTAGAAGGGTTGCACTACAGTTGGCGGTGAGTAGTGATAACTAGTTGTCTTTCCTCTTGTCTTAAACTGCTAAATTAACTGCGCAGAGAGCCTTCCACACATGTCTTTCTGGGCCGACATGGCCAGGTTGTTTGGTTTGTTTTGAATTTTCGCGCGAAGCTACACGAGGGCTATCTGCGCTAGCCGTCCCTAATTTTGCAATGTAAGACAAGTGGGAAGGCAGCTAGTCGTCGACACCAAGCGTCAACTCTTAAGCTACTCTTTTACCAATGAATAGTGGGATTGACCGTGAATTATATCGGCCCCACACCTGAAATAGCGAGTGTGTTTGGTGTGACGGGGATTCGAACCCCTGACTCTCAGATTATGCGTTGAGCGCCTTAACCACATGACCATCCCTGTCATACTAAACACTCTCGCTCCTTCAGCCGTGGGGGCGTTATAATGTTACGTTCAATCCCACTATTTGTTGGTAAAAGAGTAGCCCAAGAGTTGACGGTTGGTGGTGATGACTAGCTGTCTTCCCTCTAGTCTTACAGTGCTAAATTAGGGACGGCTAGCGCAGATAGCGCTAGTGTAGCTTTGTTCAAAATTAAATGCAAGCAAATAAGTTTTCAATAATCAAAAGATATTCACTCAAGTAAAGAAACATGAAAAAGGTACATACTCTAAGATAAGTATTAGACATAAATTTGTTTAATTGTAAATCTACACCATGAACAACTAGCACTGTGATCACAGTAGGTATTGAACCAATATTTTAAAGCCTACTATTGAGCCACTAAGAACTCCAATTAAATAGCCAAATTAAGAAAATACAAAATTACATGAAAATAAAACTTTAAGTGAATTCTAAAATTCGAGCCACGCATGGCCAAGTGATTAGCGAGGTGAACTGAAAACCCAAAGGTCCGTGGTTCGCTTCCCTCATTGCTTAAACTTCGTGCTTCACTTCCTTGGGGTCATGTGTTCATTATAAGAATTATGATAAAATCCACTTCCTTGGGGACATGGGTTCATTATAAGAATAATGGTCAAAAATCAATTTGCTTAGGACCAAGGGTACATTATAAAAATTGTGGTAAAATCTCTTGCCTCGGGACCATGAGTTCATCTTAACAATGATGCTAGAGATCCACTATTCAGTCAGTGTAGCCAAAGGTCGATAGTGTTACTGAGAGCTTTCAACTCTACTAGGCCAAACTGATGAGTTAACTCAGATTGTCCTGTTCATGGTGCGAGACAAACAAGTAGGTTCAAAAAGTCTTAGCACAACGTGATAAAAAACTTATTACCTAAACGATTCCAAAAGGCGAATATTTCATCTTTATTTTACCCCTGAAGAACGGTACACTTTTTGAATTCGCTTGGATTATAATTTTTATCCTTTCAGTTCTGTGTCGCTTTGAGCAAATCCCTGAAACAGTATAAATGTAATCTGGTATTATTGTGTGCGAAATATATCAACATTAATAAAACACTATTGTTGTAATGTCATTCCCAACAATAGACGCATAAAACTAAGGTCTTCCAGTCAAATACCAATCATTTTAACAATCAGATACAACCAGCAAGTCAGAATGAATACTTTTTTTTTTCATAAACCACCTTAAAAGGTCTTAAAACTGTCTTCTGCCATTCTTTAGCTCTAAGAAATTAGAAGAATTTATAACAATGAATATTTTCAGTGTAAAAAGTGTAGCGTTGTAACAAGATACCAAACATGATTACGTAAATCTCAGGCACCCTCTTTCAATTATATTAATACTTTGTACTTGAAAGAAATGTCAAGAACAAGCGGCGCGTATCCATGGCTGTCACATCCAATAAAAGTATAAGACGCTTTGAGAGATTTTACAAAATCCAATTGTTACCAAAGAAATGAAACAAAAATTAACACACATATAAATCGATGCTAAACCACCTAAACGTTCAATGGGTAACAACTGAGACCCGTGTTCGAGTGACAAGTCTAAGCGACTTTACTTTTAGCGATAAAGAGTTCATCTTTTGCACGGTAATTCGTTCACCAGTGAACCTTTATTGTATACTTAACGTTGTTCCCTATGGAACACATATTAGCCATGTAGAGAAAAGAACTTCGTTAATGTGAATGGTAACAATAATGACGACTTCTGCAAAGAAATGTAAATGAATATAATTCAGTTGAAAATACATGACCACGAGCAAGGTTTTCACTATAAATAAACTTACCTGACATTGTTTTATCTAAATGAGTAAGTTAGAGTGACAGTAGACAAAAAAATAAACGAAGTAACTTTTAATTTCATATTATACACAGCCTGAAAAGTGGTGTTTCAACTCATATCCCTACGTTATAATTATACTGTTTTGTACACAGCCTGAAAAGTGGTGTTTCAACTCATATCCCTACGTTATAATTATACTGTTTTGTACACAGCCTGAAAAGTGGTGTTTCAACTCATATCCCTACGTTATAATTATACTGTTTTGTACACAGCCTGAAAAGTGGTGTTTCAACTCATGTCCCTACGTCAGAATTATACTGTTTTGTACACAGCCTGAAAAGTGGTGTTTCAACTCATATCCCTACGTTATAATTATACTGTTTTGTCTAAATATATATACACACATCTACATCTGACGGGAGAGTTTTGCTCAGGTGATTAGGGCGTTCGACTCGTAATCTGAGGGTCGCGGGTTCGAATCCCCATTACACCAAACATGCTCGCCCTTTCAGCCGTGTGGGAGTTATAATGTGACAGTCAATCCTACTATTCGTTGGTAAAAGGGTAGCCCAAAAGTTGGCGGTAGGTGGTGATGACTAGCTGCCTTCCCTCTATTCTTACACTGCTAAATCAGGGCCGGCTAGCGCAGATAGCCTTTCGTGTAGCTTTACGCGAAACTCAAAACAAACGAATAAGATGATCCCTTAGATACGAATTTAAGTGGTTGAAAATTCCCCACAAAGAGCCATGATAAAAGAATTCTGTATTTAAAGATTACGTAACTTTTACTTGTCTAAATATATATATGTATTTTAAATATTACGCAATAGCGTTGTTTAACTAAACCAAATAATTAATTTTCACTAAAGTTCCCTAACTTTCATTATTTAAGTCGCAGTGTTTTTTGCATACTCTTTCGATCAAACGTTACTAAATTTTTAGTCACTTTAATGGCGAGAATGTCTGACAAGAAAGTCTCAGAAGTCTTGGTACGTTACCAAGTAAAAACATAAATCAGACAAACATATATAATCGTCTTCGGAACATAAAAATTAAAAAGAGAAGTTGAGTGAAATATTTTGTTATTTACCAGTTATATTTAAAATGCAAATATAAATACATACAAATTGGAAGCAGTTTCCTACATTAAAAGAAATAGGTGTTTTAATAGGAGCTTTATGGTTTGTTTTAATAGGAGCTTTATGGTTTATTTTGGTTTGGTTTTTTTTTGGAATTTCGCACAAAGCTACTCGAAGGCTATCTGTGCTGGTTTATTTTGAGACAGCAAAATTCTTCTTAGTACCTCTCAAAAATCTCAAATCCATTACTCTTGTTAAACAGGGTTAGTACGGTATGTACTTCAGGTTAAATTAACATACCTAACAGCTCAGTTCTATGATGTTGTACACATGGATGGCATTGTCATGAAGGATGTTATTATAAACTAACACATACTAAAAATTAAACGTCTGTTAATAAGAATTCATGATGAGACAGTTTTAAGTAATTTCTAAAATATTTGTATTGGATGACGACAACTACTACGTCAATACCCTAATACAAATAACCGCAAATTTCCCATTCTTCTCAACGCTAAAAACCGGGTTTTGATACCTGAGTGGACAGAGCACAGATAGCCCATTGTGTAGCTTTTCTAAGAGCAAATCCGCACCGTGCTATCTGCTGAGTCCACCGAGGAGAATCGAACCCTTCACTTCACAGTTATAAATCCAAAGGTGGACGCATCTTCCCGTAAAATATTCTTTCATACATGAACAATATAATCAAATCAATATGACTCCAAAACTAATCCTTTAATCGAGATCCGATCCTTGCTATGAAATTCTGAAAGGTAAACAAGAATAAGTCTACAGTTTCTGAGATACCTCAGGAGTAGCCTTAAACCTGGTAAATACAGGCTAATGTTTTATTTCAGTGTTGTTATTTGAGGAGTAGCCTTAAACCTGTTAAATAGAGCCAAATGTTTTATTTCAGTGTTGTTATCTGAGGAGTAGCCGTAAACCTGTTAAATACAGGCTAATGTTTTATTTCAGTGTTGTTATCTGAGGAGTAGCCTTAAACCTGTTAAATACAGGCTAATGTTTTAGTTCAGTGTTTTTATCTGAGGAGTAGCCTTAAACCTGTTAAATACAGCCAAATGTTTTATTTCAGTGTTGTTATATGAGGAGTAGCCTTAAACCTGGTAAATACAGACTAATGTTGTATTTCAGTGTTGTTATCTGAGGAGTAGCCGTAAACCTGTTAAATACAGGCTAATGTTTTATTTCAGTGTTGTTATCTGAGGAGTAGCCTTAAACCTGTTAAATACTGGCTAATGTTTTATTTCAGTGTTGTTATCTGAGGAGTAGCCTTAAACCTGTTAAATACAGCCAAATGTTTTATTTCAGTGTTGTTATATGAGGAGTAGCCTTAAACTTGGTAAATACAGACTAATGTTGTATTTCAGTGTTGTTATCTGAGGAGCAGCCTTAAACGTGTTAAATACAGGCTAATGTTTTAATTCAGTGTTGTTATCTGAGGAGTAGCCTTAAACCTGTTAAATACAGGCTAATGTTTTAATTCAGTGTTGTTATCTGAGGAGTAGCCTTAAACCTGTTAAATACAGACTAATGTTTTAATTCAGTGTTGTTATCTGAGGAGTAGCCTTAAACTTGGTAAATACAGGCAAATGTTTTAATTCAGTGTTGTTATTTGAGGAGCAGCCTTAAACCTGTTAAATACAGACAAATGTTTTATTTCAGTGTTGTTATTTAAGGAGCAGCCTTAAACCTGTTAAATACAGACAAATGTTTTATTTCAGTGTTGTTGTGTATTACATACAGATAAATATAAAGTATGGAAACTCTGGATGTGCTTTCAAAGTAATATTGTAATTCAGTTAGGTACAAGTTTGTAGCAACAGCTAGCTTGTTTGTTTGTCCAAAATAGATATATGGTAATTGAGTAGATAAGAAAATATAAATAAAAACTTCTTTAAATCTATAAAAAACGTGTTTGCAACAAAACTTGCTGTGAGACACAGAAATTATTGTGTTAAAAGGTATTTCAGCTTAGACCATCTTAAGAGATATTTCAGTGTAGACATAGGAATTACCATCTTAAGAGATATTTCAGTGTAGACACAGCAATTACCATCTTAAGAGATATTTCAGTGTAGACATAGGAATTACCATCTTAAGATATATTTCAGTGTATACACAGGACTTACCATCTTATGAGATATTTCAGTGTAGACATAGGACTTACCATCTTATAAAATATTTTAGTGTAGACACACGACTTACCATCTTATGAGATATTTAAGTGTAAATACAGGACTTAACATCTTAAGAGATATTTCAGTGAAAACACAGGACTTACCATCTTATGAGATATTTCAGTGTAGACACAGGACTTACCATCTTAAGAGATATTTCAGTGTAGACACAGGACTTACCATCTTAAGAGATATTTCAGTGTAGACACAGGAATCACCATCTTCCCAGATCTTGTGATGTGGATAGAGACACTGTAATCTTAACAGCAAATACCATGTTGTTAGAAGCATTTAGTCTCAACAGATATTATACTTTGGCATTCCAATCTTAATAGATAGTGTATTGTGGATAGAGCTGTTATCATCTTAAAAGAAACTTTTCAACATTGGAATAGGAACTCATTTCCCAGAATACATTTCAAGGTTTTCTTTGTATTTTCAAATTAAGTTTCTTCTAAATTCTTATCATATCATTATTACAAATATTTAAAATAAATATTAAAGATGAAAATGTTATTGATGTGATGTCAACAGTTGCTTCTTATCTTAGGGTTTCAGATGAATTTCTTACAGCCTTATTTTAATATCTTGTGCATTATGCACTGAGATTCACCCTAGAATAACTGAAGTTGAGTCCAAAATGTATCTCAAGACGGCTGGTATAGGTATTAAGACTTTTATAAGAATAAAGTCAAAATGTTGTTCTCTACCCTATTTTAATAAAAGTTTTAATACTCATTGCAGCCGTCTTCACATAGATTTTTACTTCAAGTGGGTTTCTGGTCATCATGAATCCAAGTTGAATAAAAAAATCAAGAACACATAAATAACTTCAGAAATTAATATAGTGAATAACATTTAATGAAATTGTCATAAATTACTTTTTCATAACAACTAGGTTTAACTGTTTGGCGGTCCGACATGGACGGGTGGTTAAGGCGATCGATTCGTTATCGCGTCCCCGTTACACCAAACATGCTCGCCCTTTCAGACGTGGGGGCGTTATAATCTAACGATAAATCCCACTACTCGTTGATAAAAGAGTAGCTCAAGAGTTGGTGGTGGGGGGTGATGACTAGCTGCCTTCCCTCTAATCTTACACTGCTAAATTAGGGACGGCTAGTGCAGATAGCCCTCGAATAGCTTTGCGCAAAATCCAAACTAGACTTTCTTAACTGTTTGGCTAATGTCATGATGCGAATGAGTTATTTTGGAAACATAAAATACTATATCATTTTGTCTGTCTTGTTACTGCCAAAAATCAACTTAACACTCATATGGATAAGAGAAAAGTGCTTCTGCAGAATGTTAAGGATTTCGAAGAGTTTAAGATTTATATATAATATTGTATATCGCACAGCAATCGATTTTACTTCCTGTTTATAAAAACATGTTGATGAATTGTTAATACGCGGATTCGGTTCTTAATAATTTATAAAATCATATATAACTTTACCAACTTAAAAGACTATTACATCTCTTTAGATTTGATGTTTCTAAATATAAATTTGTCGGTGAAAGATTGTATCATCTAAACAAAAGACACGATACAATAGTAAACCACGAAATCTTTGATAAAAACAAAAGAATTTGCTCAATGTTTGTACGATATGGAGCTAAAACTATATACATTATTTATGAAATATTAAACATTTAAATAAAACGCAGGACGTAGTGCAAAAGTTTCTGTGCTTGAATCTTTCCGTACGTAGAAATTCTGAAATGAACAAAGGTACAAGCTATGCTGAGGGAACGCAGATATTAAAGCTTTGCTCGTCTTTTGTGTTTCACTAAAAAGATAGACAGCACAATAGTAAAAAATACAACAACACAAGAATTACAATTTCAAAATTTTACGTTCATGATATAAAGAAATAATTCTGTAAATTATCCACAGAAAAGGAATTACTCATGAAAAGATAGAAAGAGATCTTGGTCTCATCTACCATTTATAGCTAATTTCAAAATAAACTACGAAAGCTCCAGAGCAGTTTCTTATCTACCAAAAATAACCTATTTCGAAACGTAATATAGTAAAGGAATAAGGTAAGGGAAACTTTTATAAGTTGAACATTGGTTTTGTTCATATTTCTATTTCCATTAAGAGTAGAAATCCTAATGTCTTCCTAAAAGTTTTCGAAACTTGAAAACCTAATTTATCTTCATCTCCAGTAGTTTCAGTCCTAACCTAATTATTTGTTCCTGTTATGAGGTAGATCGAAATAAAATTACCAAAAACCGTCAACAGCCAGCAATCTTAGGGTTTATTTAATAGAGCAGTGAAAACCGTCAACAGCCAGCAATCTTAGGGTTTATTTAGTAGAGCAGTGAAAACCGTCAACAGCCAGCAATCTTAGGGTTTATTCAATTGCAACAGAAGACAATTTAAAAAAGGTAGAAATAGTGAAAACTAGTTTAAAAAAAAAACTGTTTGATACCAAATATCAATGTAAACAAAAGTTTTCATGGCATTCTGATGAATAGACCTGGTTTGTCCAGAACTAATATGTAACCAAGGGTTATTGGAAGATCATCCACTGTATCGTTAATTTTTCTGATGATAGTTCTTCAATGATACAGAACATCTTCTTTTACTTTTAAAAGATGGGTCTTTCTTCATCAAAGTGTTAAAAGATAGGTCTTTCTTCATCAGAGTGAGTTTTACAAACAAAGCCGATAACTCATGCATCTTCAGAACATAGGCCTTCATTCCACAGAGCGAATAAATTACGAAATTTAAAGACTCATAGGCAGAACTTTATTAGGGTCAAGTGTACGAATACATCTAATTAACTTAGCACATTAAGAATGTAAACCTTCCTTCTTCACAGTGTTACATTTAATGAGCCCATCAACTCATCGACTGTCAGAACGTAGGCCTATGTTCATCAGAGAGGCATATACAATAAACCCGATAACTCGAGTGATCTCAGAAGGTAAGCCTTCTGGAGTCGTCAATAAGAAAGAAGAATGAAGTGTTTTATAAACTTGAGATACTTACTATGACAACTTACAAGAATAACTAATACTGAACTTAGTGATGTTTCTTTGCTTTTGCTGTTTTTTGTGCGTTTTTTTGACAGATCCAAGTGCAGCTGAGCTCTTGGCTTTATAGCACATAACGGTTGAGCGCCCATGTTGTGTCGAGTGGCATTAGACATGCCTGGATACATGTAGTACTTTTCTTTCTGAGAGCGACGTGCTAAAGCTTTGAAAAAAAGTTATTCCTTAACACCATTAGACATTGTTGAAGCTCCAGGGAATATTTTGTTCTTTTCAGGTGCCCAGAAATTCTACACAATGTTATATGGTTTACTGCTCACAAGATAAACAAAAATTGTTTTAATGCAAGATACTCTCCATGTCAGTTAATAGTTATTTGTCAATAGCAGATAATACAAAGTTCAAGACCATCCTCAATCATTACGAAATATAGCATATATCATTTAAAAGGAATTTTTTGTTTTCTTATGAATTTCGCGCAAAGCTACACCAGGGCTATTTGCGCTATCCGTCCCTAATTTAGTAGTGTAAGACTAGAGGGAAAGCAGTTAGTCATCACCACCCACCGTCAACGCTTGGGCTACTATTTTACCGTCACATTATAACGCTTTCACGACTAAAAGAACGAGCGTGTTTGGTGTGACAGGGATCCAAAACCGCGACTCTCAGATTACGAGTTGAGTGCCTTAACCATCTGGCCGTGACGGGCGCCATTAAGAGGGGAAATGCTACGAAATATATACATGTATATTTTATAGTCTATCTAGCTCGGATGTGTTTAATAAAGTGAAATGTAATTAAAACTTTTAAAATGCTGTAAAAACTCTTTATTGTTATTATGGGAAGCTTAAAATAAATAAATAAATAGATCAGTTTCCAAGGAATAACAATGTTATATACAAATCAGTGATGTCGAGAAAACTCACTTGTAGAGAAAAATATATGTAAAAATATATATGTAAAAACGACTCGTTTGAGTTGAGAAAATTTTGTATGTAGAGGAGCGGACAACGTTACGACCTTCTTCGGTCATCGTTCGGTTCACTTCTTTGCAAGACTGACCTCACTTCCTTTTTTAATTTTAAAGTTTTAAACATGTTTTAAACTCCCTCTATATGTTAAAATATATAATACTTGTGTGGTTTTTAATTTATCAAAAATAATTTTCATAAAATAATTTTTTACAACTTAAATATCTGAGGAAAGTGTGACATTTTTCCAATAATACACTTATTAATATGTTTGTTCACAGGTAGTTGCATATTATTTGCATTTTTACGTGAAATTTGTAAGTTTATTTTTAAACGAAAATTCGTGTCTTTTCAACGTATATGTGTTTATCCACAATCATTACAAGTTAATATATATATAGATATTATTACTTGAACTACAACTAAATTTATAGTTTGTGAAAATACGTTCTCACCAGTAGGTCTTGTAATATGATTTATGCATGTAATATTTTCACAAAATAAACCCCACACTCTACCCTTTGTAGATCTGAAAGCTTTTCACGCTAAGATTGGGTTTCGATAGCTCTTAAATACAAACGTACATAAATATAACAGTCTGTTTATCACAAGATACATTCAGTTCTAGTTTTATTTCTATTTTTTTTCATAATAATTTTATCAGAAGTTCTATTCAATGTTTTGATATCATTGATTTAATGTTAACTCGATAACTGATTAAGGAATTGTGATTAATAATTATGAAAAGACCAATTTATTTTTCTTTTATTTAATTTATACGATATTAGGACCTGGTATGGCCTGGTGGTTAGGGTGCTTGACTCGCTATATGTGGGCCGCAGATTCGAATTTATTTCACAGAAAATATTCGCTCAAAGGTTGGCGGGGGAAGTGATGTTCAGTAGCTGTCTTTCCTCCAGTCTATCACTGCTAAATCAGATACGGATACCACAGATAGCCCTCGAGTAGCTTTGCCCGAAATTCAATAAAAATTACAACGAATTATGATATAAGAAGGCCTACAGTAAGTAAAACTTGCGTCTTAGCGATGACCTAAACTAGTTCTTATAAGAAATTTACAGAGCAATAATAAAAGCACTACTTCCCGCGTTATGACGAATTAGCTTTTAATAAGAACATCTATCTTGCACTTATGATGTACTAACTATTAATAGGAACATGTATTCCCGTATTTCTTACGGACTAGCTTTTCATAAAAATCTATCCTGTATTTATAATGTACTAACTTTTAATAGGAACACGTATTCCCGTATTTATGACAAACTAAATTTAAATAGGAACATCTATCCTGTATTTATGACGTAATGAACCTATATTTATGACACCACATAAACATTGTTATGTAGTTCTAAGTGCATTCTTGTTTCGTACATAAATAAACAAGAACGTAGTGTTCATACAATGTGTGTGTTAAAATATGTCAAATACTAAACAATAGGGGGCTACTGTAAAGCAGGAACAAAAAAGCGAGATATTAGTATGAATAATAGCTTAATTCATTTTATACAACTCTGCAAAAAGTTGAACTTGTTATATTAAAGCAGCTTTGAATATGAAGATAAACACGTTACGTAACAACAACGCTCGATATGAAGTCGCAAGGAAACAACTATTAAAACTACATTTTTAAATCGTTTGGAAATGTTGTGCAACAGAATTTTACTATACAAAATATTAACACACACAGGTTATAACTACATGTTTAGATCGTGTATTAAAGTATTTTCAAAACGAGGTTATTCCGTACTTAATGTCATTGGAAAATAGCATAATATGGATCAGTCTAGGGTACCAGAAATATCCATAAATGGGTTAGATCTGCGACAAGTCGAGCTCTAGCCATTGTAAGCAAAGTGTAGCTTTTATAACAGGTGTTAATTCACGAATATAAAAGTCGATGGCAAAAGTACGTAACAAAACCGAAGAAGATACTCATCTGGAAACAAGACCAACAGGGTATGGATTTACCAAGATAAGACTTACAGTCAAGCCGTCAAACAAAGCAGCAATAAATTTCTATAAGATAGAAGTATGTTAAGGGGCGCTAGGAGACCTCTGACCTTGTGTGCTATATAGGTTATGAAGAGCCTGCAGGAATGAGTGAAGAACTATCAACATAACCATCTTATGATGGAACCCTTTAACAATATAAACTACACTACGAGTTATTGTTAAGATAAATGGTCGTCAGATAGAGCGTGACAACACGTGTTAATATGGAATGTAATGAAATGGTAAATGTGTTTAATATAACGTACATAACTTTTGTGTTGTTATGGTTAAATGTTTTATATTTGTTTCTATGGCAATCTCTTTTTTTTTTTGCTCATTTCGGATAGTGTTAACTTTAAAGAAAATATTCATAGCTTTTTCATACGATGTAAGCAAATATGTAGAAATGAATCCTTTAACGTTTACTTGAATAATAACACAAAAAGGGACACAGTCTAGTTGAAATACTATTACATATTCTTCCTCCATTTATAATACCCGAGAGGACTGAATAAAAAATGCAGTGTTAAAAATACAACAAGCCTGACATTAATGTTTTATAACAAGTGTAATTAATTATGATAATGTTCGTCACATTAAAAAAAGACTTTCACACCATGGCAGTGATATTAACAATACAGAATGATTGAATATAATTACTTATAAAAAATCCAGTAATTAGTGTTAGAAACTCGTACTCATTTCAAAAAACGGTTTGGTTTGTATTCTCAAGACAGCTAGTATAGGAATTAACACTTTAATTAAAATAAAATATAGAACAACGTTTCGACCTTCTTAGGTCATCTTCAGGTTGTTCTGTATTTACTTTAATGGATTTCTCGTCATCACGAATGGTTTGGTTTGTTATGAATTTCGCGCAAATCTACACGAGGGCTGTCTACACTAGCCTTTCTTAACTTTGGAATGTAAGACTAGAAGCAAGGCACCTAGTCTTCACCACCCACCGCCAACTCTTGGGTTACTCTTTTACCAACGAATAGTGATATTTATCGTAATATTATAGCGTTTCCACGGCTGAAAGAGCGAGCATGTTTGGTGTGACGGAGATTCGAACCTGTGACCCTTAGATTACGAGTCAAGCGCCCTAACCACCTGGCCATGCAGGGTCCATTTCAAAGAACCTATAGGGGAAAAGAGTTGAAATTTCGGTTGAGGTTTAAAGTTACATTCATACCAAGTGGACTCGCAGGTTTTAGCTTGCTGGCGTATCATGAAAAAAAAATAGCATTTTAGTTATACAAAACAGGAAACATACTGGAGATGAACTTTACAAAATAAACTATAACATTCAGGGCTGTGAGGAGAAACTGGGCAAATAATAAATAAATTAACATTGTGATTGTGGTGCTGCAAATAATGAGACAGTAGAATACTGTTGCGTTGTTAAAAGGAGAGAAGCTGATAAGCTGTGGATTTATTCTTCCATCGACAATGAAATATAAAACATTTAGTAAAGATATAACTTCACTTTTAATGGTATATTTTCAGAAATTGGCTTTCACTTCTCTCGTCACTATACTTTGTTTGTGTGTTAAATAATATCTGGGCTCCCATGGCAACGTTTCTCATTTGAGGTTAATATTTTTTACTTTTTAAAGATTCATTCTCCAATGAGCTAATATTAACGTCTCGTCAAAATATTAATCAAAATACCTAATGTAATAAACTATCCTTTCATTCTACATGGAGTTATGAGAATCTTTGTTTAATCATTTTTCTGTACTTTCTGTTAGTGTTAATTTCAGCCGTTATCGCATTCGTGCTAAGAATATTTATTTATGTAATGGTAGTGGTTATTCTCTCTCAAAAAAGTAAACACTTGTCTTGGCCATATTTTACCTCGACGTTCTAAGTTTTTTTTTTTTAATCCTTTACATATAAGCCCATCAAATCGTGACTTATTACAAAGTTGTTGTTGTTTGCTCATTTCTATGAAGATTTATACCGAGGTATGATTGAGTCAAGGCTAAGGAATACTTGAGTATTGTATGCCACGTTAACTGTTGACCAAAAACAAATATCAAGCAATGTTATGGAAAAGTGGGAAGAAATAAGAAAACCTTTAACAAAGACGGCTGAGAATAATACTGTACGAGATCCACTGGCTCACCATGCCAGATTTAATACAAGTGTTTGAGAGATCCACTAGCTCACCACGCCAGATTTAATACAAGTGTTTGAGAGATCCACTAGATCACCATGCCAGATTTAATACAAGTGTTTGAGAGATCCACTAGATCACCATGCCAGATTTAATACAAGTGTTTGAGAGATCCACTAGCTCACCATGCCACATTTAATACAAGTGTTTGAGAGATCCACTAGCTCACCATGCTACATTTAATACAAGTGTTTGAGAGATCCACTAGCTCACCATGCCAGATTTAATACAAGTGTTTGAGAGATCCACTAGCTCACCATGCCAGATTTAATACAAGTGTTTGAGAGATCCACTAGCTCACCATGCCAGATTTAATACAAGTGTTTGAGAGATCCACTAGTTCACCACACCAGATTTAATACAAGTCTTTGAGAGATCCACTAGCTCACCATGCCAGATTTAATAGAAGTGTTTGAGAGATCCACTAGCTCACCATGCCAGACTTAATACAAGTGTTTGAGAGATCCACTAGCTCACCATGCCAGATTTAATACAAGTGTTTGAGAGATCCACTAGCTCATCACGCCAGATTTAATACAAGTGTTTCAGAGATCAACTAGCTCACCACGCCAGATTTAATAGAAGTGTTTGAGAGATCCACTAGCTCACCATGCCAGACTTAATACAAGTGTTTGAGAGATCCACTAGCTCATCATGCCAGATTTAATACAAGTGTTTGAGAGATCCACTAGCTCATCACGCCAGATTTAATACAAGTGTTTGAGAGATCAACTAGCTCACCATGCCAGATTTAATACAAGTGTTTGGGAGATCAACTAGCTCACCATGCCAGATTTAATACAAGTGTTTGAGAGATTCACTAGCTCATCATGCCAGATTTAATACAAGTGTTTGAGAGATCCACTAGATCACCATGTCAGATTTAATACAAGTGTTTGAGAGATCCACCAGCTCACCATGCCAGATTTAATACAAGTGTTTGAGAGATCCACTAGCTCACCACGCCAGATTTAATACAAGTGTTTGAGAGATCCACTAGCTCATCATGCCAGATTTAATACAAGTGTTTGAGAGATCCACAAGCTCACCATGCCAGATTTAATACAAGTGTTTGAGAGATCCACTAGCTCACCACGCCAGATTTAATACAAGTGTTTGAGAGATCCACTAGCTCATCATGCCAGATTTAATACAAGTGTTTGAGAGATCCACTAGCTCACCATGCCAGATTTAATACAAGTGTTTGAGAGATCCAATAGCTCACCATGCCACATTTAATACAAGTGTTTGAGAGATCCACAAGCTCACCATGCCACATTTAATACAAGTGTTTGAGAGATCCACTAGCTCACCATGCCAGATTTAATACAAGTGTTTGAGAGATCCACTAGCTCACCATGCCAGATTTAATACAAGTGTTTGAGAGATCCACTAGCTCACCACGCCAGATTTAATACAAGTCTTTGAGAGATCCACTAGCTCACCACGCCAGATTTAATAGAAGTGTTTGAGAGATCCACTAGCTCACCATGCCAGACTTAATACAAGTGTTTGAGAGATCCACTAGCTCACCATGCCAGATTTAATACAAGTGTTTGAGAGATCCACAAGCTCACCATGCCAGATTTAATACAAGTGTTTGAGATGCTGTGAGAATTGTTGTTGCCCATTCAGGCAATGGTGGAACATTGAACGTGAAATATTGACTTTACCATGGAATAATGTGTTTACCATGACATATTGAGTTTAGTATGGAATACTAGATTACCATGAATATTCACTTTACCATGGAACAACTTATTTACTATGGAATGTTGCCTTTACCATTTAATAATGTATATCTAGCAAGTCCATGGAACTTAATGCCTCTAATGTTATTCAATATAAGGATATGAGAAACTTGTGACGAAACAGAAGAATAAACAACAGGGCAAAAAATAAGTAATTCTGTAAGAAACATTGTAAAGTGTTTACCTGAAGTATAACGTTAAGTAGATAAACTAGCACTACGACAATATGTTAAAATGTGAAGAGTTATATTGGAAGTCAGGATTATATATTTATTATTCAACTCATTTAACAGTATGAAACTAATGTAATTAAAACGTAGGAGTTTCTATCTAGCAAATTATGTAAATCAGACCTTGTGTCAGATGAGGAATGTGATGTATTACACTGTTCGTCTTTGTCGTAGACGTTTACTTAAATAGGATTGTTCATCATTATGTAATTTATATGTCCTTAAAAATACGTCTGTGAAACATGAAAGGTCTTCATGTGATAACAAGGTATTTGAAGTAATAACATACAATGCATAAATCAGGAAACAATATCTTTATAATATTTATATATGCAAGACTAAAATCATTTCCTGTGAGTTTGGTAAGCCATTAAATACTAAAAAAAAAAATATTTATCTTGGTAATTCTTTGCGGTTGAATTACATTTGTTTCTTCAAAGAAAATGTTCCTTGTTCTTCCTAATGACTCCCTGGAATACAAAGATAGTTTGAAATAGTAACTATCTAGAACTGGGATAATCAGGTTTATAAATAACTATGAATCAGAGTTACGTGGTAACAGTTACATTATCAGAATATCGTTCACTACATTGTGTCGTACAGTGTTAAGTCTCCAGCTAAGAGAAGATTAGAGAAAACTCTAGATATTTCTCTTACGATTCCTTCAGAACATTTTATTTAAATTTGTATGAAAAATAATCTGTGTAACTTTTTTCCAGTATGAGCCATGTAAAATTCTGGATCTTTAACCGTATCCTCTTGTGGCTGAATTTCATGATTTACGTTATTCTGGTACTCCCATTGTAAAATATATCTAACACTTGTTCGGGATAAATAAAAAACAACAACATTTTTAGGCACAATGAAAGGTGTAATATTTATTATTACTTACAGTCGACTAGTTGTTTACAATTATCAGTACCAACACATACAATGTTAGTTTAGGATAGAGTCAGCTGCAAACCATTAAAGGGTGAGTTTATTTTCAAACACGGCGTAGGAAAACATGGGGTGGAGAGTAAATAGTAAATGAGACACTACGTAATTAAATGAGAGATACTGATTGGTTCATTGTCTCTATTTATAAACATACATCTATTTTTATTTATATAAATGTTCTGCTTTAAGTTTCTTCCTGTGTTTCTTTGTGCAGTTTTAAGATTTTTGCCCTTCACGTTATAGTTACGATCATAAATGTTCAGGTACACAAGGGAGCATAGTCTTATGTCATACCAGAGTTCATTAGTATCAACTTTAATTTACTTTTTTTGTTTCAGGCCCGGCATGGCAAGGTGGGTTAAGGCGTTCGACTCGTAACTTGAGGGTCGCGGGTTCGAATCCCGATCGCACCAAACGTGCTCGCCCTTTCAGCCGTGTGAGCATTATAATGTGAGGGTCAATCCCACTATTCGTTGATATAAGAGTAGCCCAAGAGTTGGCGGTGGGTGGTGATGACTCGCTGCCTTCTCTGTAGTCTTACACTGCAAAATTATGAACGGCTAGCGCAGATAGCCCTCGAGTGGTTTTGCGCGAAATTCAGAAACACAAACAAACTCTTTGTTTCTCCGTTGTACATTTTAACCCATCTACAACTGAGATGGTAAATCCCATCTTTATTTACATTCTCTGTTAGATCTTTAACTGTTTCTAAATTGTTGATAGTTTTGTTTGGGGAGATAAGAACATTTTGTTCTTAGTATTACGTCACTAGATGTTTATCGATAATTTTAGGGAAAGCCCTGCCAACATGTATAATGTTCACTTAGTGCTCCTACTTTTAAATACATTTTTCATTGTTTATATTCGTGGTATTATAACATATATTAATGGAATGTCAAGCATATATGTACAAAGTTTTAAATTTGTGACTTAAAAGTTAGTGGTAATTTGACGGTTAAAGGTTTCTAAAAGACACTGTATTTTTTAAAGACAACATTTAAAAAAGCCAATTTATGTTCATTGTCATCCATATTGAAATGACCAGGTAAGTTAAGGGGTTCGAATCGTAATACGAAGGTCGCGGGTTCGAATCCCCGTCGCACTATATTATGCTCATCCTTTCAACCGTGGGGGCGTTATAATGTTCCGGTCAATTCTACTTTTCGTTGGTAAAAGAGTAGCCCAAGAGTTGGCGGTAGGTGATGATGACTAACTGCCTTCCCTCTGGTCTTACACTGCTAAATTAGGGACGGCTAGCGCATATAGCCCTTGAGTAGCTTTGGTCGAGATTCAAAAACAAAAGAATACCAAGTAATCTGTTAAATGAAATATACATCGTTTTATCCCCGAAATATCCCGGATTTCAAAGTCTTTGAGTTGCTTCACAAAATCAGTGCAATATTTAATATTATGTTTACATTTCTAAGTTAGCACTGAAGTTTAACCCTAATGACGTTAAGTGTGTTACTGGAATTAGTCGGCTGTGCCAAATAATAAATATTTTACCTTTCATTTAAAAGTATGAAAGAATAACAGACAAAACAAAATGCTGTTTGTCTGTGAGCCACTGCTACAACATGATGGTAGGCTAGTCTAGAACAAGGTCCTACCAACGTAATAATAGCTTTTGTACTAAGTTAGATTTGAGAAACTCTGATAGCGAATAGTGAATTTCTACGGTCGATATGGAGATACTTGAAAATAGTTTTAGTTTAGTTTTGAGGATAGAACAGCTGAGATGGACCAATAGGTCCCATGTTGTCCCAGAACATTATATTATAGTATTTTGATTCTGAACAATTAACTTATCTACAATAAAATAAAATTTCTGTAAAGGAAGGCTGCACAGAAAGTTAGATATACGATAGGATTAGCATCAAGTCTGGGAAAAATACAGAAATCAGACATAAGGTGTTTTTTGTTCTTATTTTACTCGGCTTGAAAGGATCACGTTAAGATTAATGTTTCAACCATAGTTCAGTTTGTCACGAACGAGAATTTGAAATCTTCACAACTGATGCTGGAAATAAATAAATTGTGTCCAAACTACCCGAACTTTGAAACAAGATAAGGAAGTTGATAATATGTTTATCATCTCAGTTATTCTGTAAAATTATTATTAATAAATTTTCCGTTAAATACAAAATCGGGAAAGGTTGAATAGTTTCTCTTTTGTTTTAGGTTTTTTTTTAGTAAACTTTACATGAACACGAGTTGTTTAATCTAGACCCTAAAATGTTTCCTTCCTGTGAGCTTTAGATAGTTCTGGAAGTATTTGGATATCCATTTAGATAGTTATGACGTAGAATAGTTTTATTTTGATCTTCCAGACAAGAATTAAACTATCATATCCGTCATTGTCAACCAGTAAGTTTAGGAAAATCCACTAAACTTTAAATATAAAATCGTAATTAATATGGATTTATCAGAAACCTTTGTGAGTTTATTGCCGAACATTACTTGGTGTATAAAATGTAATTAGGATAATTCGTTTTTCGTGTATTCAAATGTGAAACCTTTACCGATAGAACAGAGAATCACCACATTTGAGGTACTTCATGGAAGCGGTGACACAATACGAGTAAGATTCGATAAGGCCCAGCATGGCCAAACGTGTTAAAGCGTGCGACTCGTAATCTGAGGGTCGCGGGTTCGCATCCCCGTCGCGCCAAACATGCTCGCCCTTTCAGCCGTGGGGCATTATAACGTGACGGTCAATCCAATTATTCGTTGGTAAAAGAGTAGCCCAAGAGTTGGCGGTGGGTGGTGATGACAAGCTGCCTTCCCTCTAGTCTTACACTCCTAAATTAGGGACCGCTAGCGCAGATAGCTCTCGAGTAGCTTTGTGCGAAATTCAAAAACAAACAAACAAACAAAGATTCGATAATCAGTGGAATATATTCTCAGAGTATTTTCTTATGAGATCTTTCACACTGTTGTAGTATAAAAATATGCTGTGAAAGTTTTTCAGCTCTGACGTATATCTTCACGTGGCTGTATAGTGTAAAAAGAATATTGCTGAGTCACTTCATTTGTGTCCTGATGTGTAATTTGTTTGGTATAATATTTACCTGTTTACATCAACTGAATAGGAAGTCATCACTTCATTTGTGTCCTGATGTGTAGTTTGTTTGGTATAATATTTACCTGTTTACATCAACTGAATAGTAAGTCATCACTTCATTTGTGTCCTGATGTGTAGTTTGTTTGGTGTAATATTTACCTGTTTACATCAACTGAATAGGAAGTCATCACTTCATTTGTGTCCTGATGTGTGGTTTGTTTGGTGTAATATTTACCTGTTTACATCAACTGAATAGGAAGTCATCACTTCATTTGTGTCCTGATGTGTAGTTTGTTTGGTGTAATATTTACCTGTTTACATCAACTGAATAGGAAGTCATCACTTCATTTGTGTCCTGATGTGTAGTTTGTTTGGTGTAATATTTACCTGTTTACATCAACTGAATAGGAAGTCATCACTTCATTTGTGTCCTGATGTGTAGTTTGTTTGGTATAATATTTACCTGTTTACATCAACTGAACAGGAAGAATTTCTCGAAATAAATGGAAGTGTGTGTGTGCGTCCATCAATTATTCTGGATAATTATCCAGTAATTATCCTAAAGCTTATGCGGAACTAAGAAATATTTATAAATTAATGCCACAGAAAATAAAACTTTAAGTTCTTTCGTCGTTGTACGAAGATAAATAATTGTTAGAATGTCGAAAGTTGTGTGCTAGATTAAGAAAAGAACAAAGGAGTGTATGAAAATAGCATGTCGGAAGTTCTGAATTATTAAATAATGGAGCCATTTGTTGTGAGAACCGAACAAAATTAACCATGGCTTAAATCACGCATAAAATAAATAACCGGCTTGTTGGAAGCCCTGGTATTAACCCTTCACATGATTCTGTTAATTTGATTCATATAGGTGGCGCCACCACATTTCCTCTAAACCTATAATGTTAATGCAAATCTCGTTGAGTCTCGTTTCTGAGTCTTTCTTCTGCTTTCGTCTTTTCTTTGGGTATTTGCGCCTTTATCGCTTTTTGCCCTGATTACATGAGGTAGTTTTAAGCTCTTAAATGTTCGCTTTAATAAAGGGAGAGATGCTTAAAAAGTTGTTTGTCGACAGAACGTTGTTGATGTGGACAGTGTTTAGATTTACGTTATTTATTTACGTTACGAAAATATTATGTATCAGACCTTATGACTGTTAGCAGTTGGATTAGCAAGTCTGTATTAACAGGGATCATATATTAAATCGTTGTTTTTCATAATATGAAAGCAAACAAGTTGAATGGTGGAATGATGATTGCGTTTTGGGTATTCACACATTTTTATTGATAAGCAGAGAGCAACGTTGTTCTCTTCTTAACAATAAAGGTGTTAATACCCATACCAGCCGTTCTGAGATACATTTTTATTTCAAGCGGGTTTCTTGTCATCAATAAAATTTCATTTCAAATCATTTTGCAAACATAACGTTTAATTGTTCTATTCGTTGCACGAGAAAATACGTATTGTTGCGATTCACATACCAAACGTATTTTGCATTTATTATATTTAATTGAGAAACAACTGCTTATAAAGAAATTTTATTTTAAACCACTGCGTATGATAGCGATCGAAGACAACGTGATACGGATTACGCAGGAAAAAAAATCTATACTTCAAAGCACGAACGAAGCTCAAGAAACCAGAACGTGATGAAGTGCGGGTTCGACAAAAATAAATAAATTCCGGTTGCTATAACTTGTTTGTTCAAAGCTGAAAAGTAATTTTTTTTCCAAATAATGTCGATGATTCTCGTCTGTTTTTCTTTAGTAGCCAACAAAACCCACGTATTGCTACACTAAAAATATATCTGAGGGTTTGAAGTGAATCATAACAAATAGCTGAGATTTTTGCTACAGTAACGCCACACGTCCTTCAGTCAATCAGTTCTGTAATTTGATTAAAGTAATCTGATTAATTATGTAATTGTTTACTTTAATGATTGCACAAGCCTTCGAAAACATCTTAACACTAAGAACTGAACTACTGAAAATGAGTCTCTGCTATCACATTTGCTTACCCTTACGTATCACATCACTATACGGACCTTATTGGTTTTTGGTATAACTTTTGTGTTTGCATAACTACCAGTATAATTACCAGCTCAGCGCCTTTTGTTAAACACACAGTAATGTAAAGTCGAATAAACTAAGAGTCAGACTGGATCTGATTAATGTGTTTAAGATTTTAAAAGAACTGATAATGTTGACTCATCAACATTTGTCATGCATAACAGCGAATATTATAGAACTAGGAGACGCAAATATAGTTGTAGGCAAGGTGTAAGGTGTCTTCAACTTAGCCAATTTTATATTTCAAATACGGTTGTTGGCCTATGAATGGATTGCCTTCATATGTTGTGGAGGTTGTTCTTAAGTATTATGTTACACGTTAAAATACTGTAAAATCTAACGATCTACCAAAGCTTAAAGTGGATCCACATATGATCTCACCTGTTAACAACATCAGTACAGCTAGTGTTTCCCACATAAAATATTTCAGAATGAGTCACATTATTTAGTGTAGCTTTGTATCTTAAAAAGTATTTATTTTATGTGTAAATTTGTTTTGTTTTACCTCTCGGTAACCTAATATATATTTGATCGAAATAATTCAAAGCTTGTTGAAAGTATTTGTTTTTCTTTAGTTTGAGCTAATATTCCTCATAGAAAGAATTATATCGTGACATCCAGACTCAATTATATTTCTAATTACACGAAAACTAAGCTATATCACACGAGATTGGTTCACGTCTACTGGTTCATCAGCACTAGAGAACAACGTTTAAACAACATTAACAATAAGATTAACGTTCACATCGTAAATATTTTTTGTATTGTTAGTAATTCATAAACTTGTTCATGTTTAAAAATAACGAATCTTATGCTGTTGTTATATTTGATGCTAAAGCTCTGTTTATAATCCTGTTATTGGTCAACAGTGGTGAATTTTACATAATCATGTTTAGTGTTCATGAGTTGTGTATAATCGTGTTCATAGTCAATGAACAAACAAAGAAGGAATTGTATTTAAGCAAACTCGAACATCAAAGGATCAGTTGTATTGTGTGTTGAATGATTATAAAATCAATGAGCATAGCATCCTGAGCTAAAGTTCGTACTGATTAATTATTTAACAACAAAATACGACATTGCTCAGAAGTTTCTGATTGAAAGCGTGCTGATAAATGTAACTAGGAATATTCGAAGTATGTGTTGAGGAAACAAATGACCATTAAACTGTTCCAGTTGGTCTGATGATTACCGTTAAACTGTTCCAGTTGGTCTGATGATTACCGTTAAACTGTTCCCATTGGTCTGGGGATTACTATTAAGCTGTTTCCATTGGTCTGGGGATTACTATTAAACTGTTCCCATTGGTCTGGAGATTACTATTAAACTGTTCCCATTTGTCTCATGATTATTGTTAAACTGTTCCCATTTGTCCGGTGATTATTGTTAAACTGTTCCTATTCGCCTAGTTATTACTATTAAACTGTTCCCGTTCGTCTAGCTATTACTATTAAACTGTTCCAGTAGGTATGATGATTATTGTTAAACTGTTCCTATTGGTCTGGGGATTACTATTAAACTGTTCCAGTTGGTCTGATGATTACCGTTAAACTGTTCTCATTGGTCTGGGGATTACAATTAAACAGTTACAATTGACTAGAGATTAGTATTAAACTGATCCAGTTGGTCGGATGATTACCGTTAAACTGATCCAGTTGGTCTGATGATTACCATTAAACTGGTCTTATTGGCCTGAGGATTACTCTTAAACTGTTCCCTTTGGTCTGGGGATCACTTTTAAACTGTTTCCGTTGGTCTGGGGATTACTATTAAACTGTTTCCATTGGTCTGGGGATTACTATTAAACTGTTCCCATTTATCTGGTGATTATTGTTAAACTGTTCCCATTGGTCTGGGGATTACTATTAAACTGTTTCAGTTGGTCTGGGGATTACTATTAAACTGTTCCCTTTGGTGGGGATTACTATTAAACTGATCCAATTGGTCTGGGGATTACTATTAAACTGTTCCCATTTGTCTGGTGATTATTTTTAAACTGTTTCCATTTATCTGGTGATTATTGTTAAACTGTTCTCATTTGTCTGGGGATTATTGTTAAACTGTTCCAATTGGTCTGGTGATTACTATTAAACTGTTCCCATTGGTCTGGTGATTATTGTTAAACTGTTCCAATTGGTCTGGTGATTACTATTAAACTGTTCCCATAAGTCTGGTGATTATTGTTAAACTGTTCCCATTCGTCTGGGGATTACTGTTTCCATTGGTTTGGGGATTACTATTAAACTGTTCCCATTTATCTGGTGATTACTATTAAACTGTTCCCATTTGTCTGGTGATTATTTTTAAACTGTTCCCATTTATCTGGTGATTATTGTTAAACTGTTTTCATTTGTCTGGGGATTATTGTTAAACTGTTCCCATTGGTCTGGGGATTACTGTTACCATTGGTCTAGGGATTACTATTAAACTGTTCCAGTTGGTCTGATGATTACCGTTTAACGGTTTATATTGGTCTGGGGATTACTATTAAACTTTTCCCATTTGTCTGATGATTATTGTTAAACTGTTCCCCTTCGTCTGGTGATTACTGTTACCATTGGTCTGATGATTACTATTAAACTGTTCCAGTTGGTCTGATGATTACCGTTAAACTGTTCTCGTTGGCCTGAGGATTACTCTTAAACTGTTCCCTTTGGTCTGGGGATTACTTTTAAACTGTTTCCGTTGGTCTGGAGATTACTATTAAACTGTTTCAGTTGGTCTGATGATTACCGTTAAACTGTTCCCTTTGGTGGGGATTACTATTAAACTGATCCCATTGGTCTGGGGATTATTTTTAAACTGTTCCCATTTATCTGGTGATTATTGTTAAACTGTTCTCATTTGTCTGGGGATTACTATTAAACTGTTCCCATAAGTCTGATGATTACTATTAAACTATTCCCATTCGTCTGGGGATTACTGTTTCCATTTGTTTGGGGATTACTAGTAAACTGTTCCCATTTTCTGGTGATTACTATTAAACTGTTCCCATAAGTCTGATGATTACTATTAAACTATTCCCATAAGTCTGGTGATTATTGTATACTGTTCCCATTCGTCTGGGGATTACTATTAAACTGTTCCCATTTGTCTGGGGATTATTGTTAAACTGTTCCAATTGGTCTGGTGATTACTATTTAACTGTTCCCATAAGTCTGATGATTACAATTAAACTATTCCCATAAGTCTGGTGATTATTGTATACTGTTCCCATTCGTCTGGGGATTACTGTTACAATTGGTCTGGGGATTACTATTAAACTGTTCCACTTGGTCTGATGATTACCGTTTAAAGTTTTTTTTGGTCTGGGGATTACTATTAAACTTTTCCCATTTGTCTGATGATTATTGTTAAACTGTTCCCCTTCGTCTGGTGATTAATGTTACCATTTGTTTGATGATTACTATTAAACTGTTCCAGTTGGTCTGATGATTACCGTTAAACTATTTTCGTTGGACTGAGAATTACTCTTAAACTGTTTCCTTTGGTCTGGGGATTACTTTTAAACTGTTCCCATTGGTCTGGAGATTACTATTAAACTGTTTCAGTTGGTCTGATGATTACCGTTAAACTGTTCCCATTTGTCATGTGGTTATTGTTAAACTGTTCTCATTTGTCTGGGGATTACTATTAAACTGTTCACATTTGTCTGGTGATTATTGTTAAACTGTTCTCATTGGTCTGGGTATTACTATTAAACTGTTCCAGTTGTTATGATGATTACCGTTAAGCTGTTCCCTTTGGTGGGTATTACTATTAAACTGATCCCAGTGGTCTGGGGATTACTATTAAACTGTTCCCAATTTGTCTGGTGATTATTGTTAAACTGTTCCCATTGGTCTAGGGATTACTATTAAACTGATCCCAGTGGTCTGGGGATTACTATTAAACTGTTCCCAATTTGTCTGGTGATTATTGTTAAACTGTTCCCATTGGTCTAGGGATTACTATTAAACTGATCCCAGTGGTCTGGGGATTACTATTAATCTGTTCCCATAAGTCTGGTGATTACTATTAATCTGTTCCCATAAGTCTGGTGATTATTGTTAAACTGTTCCATTTGTCTGGTGATTACTATTAAATTGTTCTCATCGGTTTGGTGATAATAGTCAGAGTTACTGTAATGTTAATTATATTCAAAAGTCATGAGGTGTCTTCATTCAGCTTGATATTCCACTAAACTTTCTTATCGTATCAATAACGCCTGAAAGAATCAATCAATACAATATAATATTTTAATCATTTAAAACCAAGAAAATTATAAAACGAGAAAGTCATAAACACGTTCCTATCCGTCCCAAATATTCAATAAAGAACGTTGTTAAGCTATCTGTTTATATATCACCATCTTGTAGCTGCTACATCTGTTTCGAAAATAAGCTTAACTCTCAAACAGTTGAACAATTCATGATGACTGTTTAACTTTCACGTGGCGCTGATGAATGCAACTAAAGAGTAAATAAGACAGATATTTTCTATCTTCTTGAAATAAGAACCAGAATAATTCACGTATTGCTGGAATTTTAATAAATCACATTAAATAAAGTCGTTATCCGAAAAAAAAGAGAAAAAAACGGCGTAAATATCAGTTATTGAAACTTATTTCCTGTGAAGAAAACTATAACTGAGTTGAAAGATGAATTATTCTGAAAAAAAATTTTCTTCTTGAACATAATATATATATTATCTATCTTAGTGCAATACCCGGTGTCTGTGACACATGACTGCTAAGCTGAGATGATACATATATGATATGTGGTATCCAAGAAGGATCGTGTTAGAGTTGGTTTGACGGTTCACTTTGTCTTCCCTGTATACCCAACTTTCATACGCTATAATTTCAAACGAGTCAAAGGATTTTCAGAAATAACATTTGTTGGAATGTTGTGCCATTTATATTGTCATAAACTAAGGAGAACCTTAGCGCTTCATAGAAACTGCATCATTTCTAGTACAAATTTAAAGGTTTTTTTTTTTTTTTTAGGAAACTTAACTGATTCTCAAAATAGTTCGACAAGATTTTCTACATACCTGATATAATTTTAAGTTAATTTACATAAGTTCTGTAAGGACGTGTGTAACTTCAAAGTTAACATTAATTCACATAAGTTTCAAGCATTTCATTGGTGGGCGATGTTGGTGTTTTTTGACACGTGCCTTTGATAGTATTTGATGCGAATGACTTGAATGTTTAAATTACGTTTCTTTTTAAATCCTCTGACGTGTTGCTTTACTTACATTGAAGGTTTACTTCACTTGACCTCAGAGGTTGTGTTGTTGTTTTTGTAGTAACTAGAACCGTAAAGAAATTGCTTATGAAAGCAACTAAACATTCTTAAGTTTACTTACTAAGAACAGATTATTTTTTGTGTGAACACTGAAGCTGTTAAAACATACGTTTGTTTGTTTTGGTTTTAATTTTGCGGAAAGCTACACGAGGAATAACTGCGATAGCCGCCCCTAATTTAGCAGTAACAGACTGGAGGCGAAACAGAACATGTTCACGTGACATTCTATTTCTTTACTTTTCTTGCAACAATATGTTTTCCTTGTGCTCGCTATTCGTAATTCATTATTATAAAACGCATTTAATTCCATTAATTAGAGTATTTTTTATGATTTCTCACTAATGTTTTTTTTAAGTTAGTAATTAGTTCAATTTGAGAATCATTTAAATATATTATTGTGATTTATATATTCTGTCCTAGAATATGCAACAACACGGTACTAGTTACTACATCAAACGATAAAATACACATAAATAACATTCTGTTCTTGCTTTAAGACATAAAATGGTTAATATATCAATCGATTTGAAATGATATATTAAAACAACATTAGATACAGAGAATTGAAAATCTTAAATGGTTTAGAATATATGTTACAGTTTACAGCGTTGTCTTCGATTTTGTTCCAGCTCTTGGGAAATTAAACAAATTGTCAACTATCAGGGGATCGCCTGGAATGTTTGAGTTCTTTTGTAGCCAATAGTGTACTAAATTAACGATAGCATGATATACAAATAACACAAATACAATATTGTCTTTATAGGGTAAGCATACATTTTCTTTCAAGTGCTATCCTTTTGGTAGCATGGAACTTGAGTACAGAGGTTGAGTAAGTTTTATTAAAACGAATAGATTAAGAGCATCACCACGTCTTTACAGTCCAAGTCGCTAAGTCAGTGCGTCAAGACAATATTCATAGAGTACAGTTTCTATTGTACAAAGCTCCGTCGTATGATTATATTATCCAAAGGCTACTCCTCTTCCCTGTTGGCTTTCAATAGTCCGCTTGCATGGAGGGCCACGGTTTCTCAGCGCCTGTTTCAACAGTTTGATTGTAGAGAAATTCATAGTAGTCCATGGATTAGAAAGCAAAACCTTTTTCAGTTTCATGGCACCTCTTTTTCTGAATTTTATAGTATAAAAAAAATGTTTACCTTCAACATTTTAGAAGTCATCTTCTAATATCATGTATAGTACCTTAATATAGTTCATTTGAAAAACTGTTGTTAAGCTTTATTGTTAAAAGATGAAATACACATACGATAGGTGGCCAAAGTTAATATTAACGCAATGCCTAAACAACTAGCTGTACGATAAGTACAAGGCTTGCAACCTGTTGATTTCGGGTATCTTAACATTCGTTGATGTTGAGACAGTGTGAGAAAAGATCTGGTCTTTGGCAAGTCTCTAAGGAATTATGAAGATTAGAATACTCTATGTTATAAGAAAGTGATTGGAGTAAACTGTTATTGAGACAGCGTTCCTCAGTTCAGGCTGTGTAGAGAGCATAAGATCCTCTTGGAATAAGTTCAGTGACAAAAAGGACTTGTTCGGCGCGGATTTGAGAAAGTAATATAAAAGGCAGGAGTTCAACAACAACGAGAAAAAGGAATGAGGGAACCGAGAGTTGTGAGAGAGAACGAATAAAAGAAGAGTGGCGAAGGAAGAAAGTGATATATTTCTCAGAACTGCTAGTATGGATATTAATACCGATATCAGCCGTACTGAGATACATTTTTATTTCAAGTGGGTTACTTGTCATCAAGAAAGTAATATATTGTCAGTAAGAAACAAACCCTGTTTCTAAAGAGAAATTTGTCTGTCATGTGTAAAATAGATTGAATTAATTCTTAGTATGAATAAGTACAACCTAAATAATTATGATGAACACAATTATGAAAATTGAAATACAAATATAGCACAACTGATAACTTTACTGTTTTGGCCTGGCATGACCAGGTGAGTTAAGGCGTTCGACTCATAATCTGAGGGTCGCGGGTTCGAATCCCTATCACATAAAACATGCCTCTTCCTTTCAGTCGTGGGGGCGTTATAATATGATGGTCAGTCTCACTATTCGTTGGTAAAAGAGTAGCCCAATAGTTGGCGGTGGGTAGCGATGACTAGCTGCCTTCCCTCTAGTCTTACACTGTTAAATTAGGGACGGCTAGCACAGATAGCTCTAGTGTAGCTTTGCACGAAATTCAAAACAAACAAACAATCCAGTCTGTTATATTTTAATCGCGGTATAGCCGATTTCTGCTTTTTTTACACTGATGTAAAATACACTTATTAACTGAAAAAAAGTTTGAATATTATGGATTTATATTTTAATATATGTATGTGATTGTGATATCAAGTGAGCTCAAATTAGTTTTATCATAAAAGTAAGTTTCTTATGGTATGTTTCTAAGCCTTTATATGTTAATCTGTTGTAAAATAAAAATGTAATTTATTTGGGTTCGTGTCAAAGGACATCCATGTTAAATTCTCTACAAAATTAAGATATTAAAATAACTCGGTATATATATATATCATTTTTAAGAATTTTCTTTCTTTTACCTGTATGCTTTGTTTGGTGTGTTTTGAATTTCGCGCAAAACTACACAAGGGCTATCCGCGTTAGCTGCCTCTAATGTAGTAGTGTAAGACTAGAGGGAAGACAGCTACTCATCACCATCTACCGCCAACTCTTGGGCTACTCTTTTACCAACGAATAGTGGGATTGACCGTCACATTATAACGCCCCCACGGCTGAAAGGACGAGCATGTTTTGTGTCGTAGGGATTCGAACCCGCGACCCTCAGATTACGAGTCGAACGCCTTAACCCACCTGGCCACGCCAGGCCTACCTGTATGCGTAAATTCATTAAGCGTCTTCATTAAAATAATAAAACTGAGCAATTTCGGATTTTATAGAATTGAAGATTAGGAAATAATAACATTTCTTTGGCTTTTATTAAATTAAAATTTGATACTTTGTTTTTAATGTATATCTTTCTTTTTTCTTCTATTACGATATCAAGTTGAAAAAAACAGACTTGTCTGACGAAGTTTCTGTTAGTTTGAAGTGATCCAGGAAAGTATGGAAAAGCAGATCGTTTCAAGAGAAAATATGTGTAATATGTGATGCACAATTTAATACTGCATTGAGGTAAAATTATTTACCGAAATTAATTAGACAAAAGTACTGAATGTTTTGCAGCAAGTTCTAGAAAGCAGTAAAACAGAAAATGACGAGTTTTGTTATAATGTTTTCTGTCTTCTTGATACAAATTAAATCATGGGTTTCGTACAGTGCCGAAGGCGACAACAACCAAGAACTATCTTGAAATGGAGATGTAAGCTTCATTGGCCAACGACTTGCAAACGAAAGGAAAGAAACCATGCTTCTGAGATAATCTATCGAGATGCCTAACTCAAACAATCAATGATTCACTAATAGCAGTAGCTGCATAAACAAGTGATGTGTGTAAACACGATAAACTGGTAAAGTGTTTGTGTATGTTGTTGAATATGATGAAGAGGGAATCATGAAATGTTCCCATTTGGAAAGAATGAATATTAAAGAAAAATATTATTCATTCATTCATCTTGAAAATTTTCTAGTTTACTGTAATCCAAACTACAGAACGTTTAAAATAAAATAAAAACAAATAAATATTTTCAGTAAACAGAATAACGATCTAGGTATCCAAACAACAATTGGTGTATTGATGTGAAATATTAGCTTTTGAAACAGTTTTGGGTAAAACGCTGAATTGGATGAGAGACGACATGTTTATAATTGGTACTTTAGGGTGATATTGGATGCCATAAGAATGGCCAAGCGTGTTAAGGCGTGCAAATCGTAATCTGAGGGTCGCGGGTTTGCATCCCGGTCGCGCCAAACATGCTCGCCCTTTCAGCCGTGGGGGCGTTATAATGTGACGGTCAATCCCACTATTCGTTGGGAAAAGAGTAGCCCAAGAGTTGGAGGTGGGTGGTGATGACTAGCTGTCTTCCCTCTAGTCTTACACTGCTAAATTAGGGACGGCTAGCACAGATAGCCCTCGAGTAGCTTTGTGCGAAATTTCAAAAACAAACAAACATGGATGCCATAGGAGATTCACATGACTTGTTCTTGTCCCCAGCTTCGAATTGTTTAAACAGATCCTTCTCCTAAGTTCGATCCAAAAGACAGACCAATTTTAACCATCTGCTCAGGACATTTGTTTGATTATTTTGGTTATAATGCGTCGTATATAATGTAGTTGTGACTTGAAACTATCATGTATATTATCATAACTGCCTGTAATAGAAGCATCTCTTTAACTATAAACCCTTAAAATAACCTCGTAACCAATCTTTGTTTGAATAGTTTTGACTCAAGTGAGGCGAGGAACTCTCCTGCTGTTACTACTACTTCAACTCACAGATGATGTTTACCAACTGTGAACATTCGACCCAACAGAACGAAAAGCTTGTTTTGAGCCCAAATTGACATGGATTATTGTCAACCAAGTCGTTAGATGCAAAACACTTGAAATCAGTTGTAGATTACATATCACCAATAAATTCCTTTAAAAGGAACAGGAGAAGTCTCAACGAGCTTCATGAAAATTTGAACAAAACAATTGTAAACTTTGGCATTTTTTTTGCTCTGGATGCATGAGTTGTTTGGCAAAGTTTGCCAAACTGTAAGTACGTCTAGGAACGTTTCATACAGTCTTAATATTTTGTTTCTTTGGAAAAGGATTTGTTTGTGGCTCAGAGGTTGAGGAATTTTTTATTGATCACTGCGTTCGATCTGTTCGTTTGAAGAATATACCAATTCATGTTGCAGATTTGAAGAGGAATTGTGAAATGTTTGCCATTCAAAATCTTGGCAAAAACAGTATGACGAAATTAGTTTAGAAAGAGTCTTGTAAAGTAATGTTTGGAATAACATGTTTTCAAGGAAAAGGTAAAGAATAGTGATCGTGGGAAGCTCTCCAGGTTTGGATTTAATGAATGTACTGGACATAATCGCTACCAAGGTTCCTCTAAGCTACAAAAATTAATCACTTCAAACTGCATTTAAGATATTTTTCCTTTGCTATTCATGAAAATCATGCTGGGTATTTCTCTTCTTGAATTATTGTATTTGTTTTCCTCTAATCAGACGAGGTTTAATACTTTTATGTTTTTAGTTTTAGCTTCCAATACATAACAACTTTTCTCGAACTAGCTGTAATGGAAGAATTAGATGACTCATCTCTGGGATCAAAAAAAGGTGTTCACGAAGTATTGCATTATTTTTCAAATGCTATCAATCCATACGATTCTGTTAAGGATGATTTAATTTGCTTACCTACTGGTGTAAAGGCACAGTTTCCATCGATAGTTATTTGCTGTCATCAGAAACTGTCAACAGAAGGACTTCAAAGAATTTGTTCAAATAAAACCTGCGTACCAACCCATAGCTTTCTCTGGCCCTTTGAGAAGAAAGTCCCTCAATTTATTCAGATGTCTGCAACAGTAATCTAAATTGAAATCTTTACAATAGAGAATTGTTCAAGTCATAGCACAAAGAAAGATTTATGGGTAGTTTTTTGATGTTATCGCAATAGAATAATTTTCATCTTTACCTCCTGATCCTGCATCCTGGACATTAACAGCTTCTGGTGGGCCATTAGTGGAAATTGACAAGTCAATACTTCACAAACAAAGGATGAACTGGCTCTGAATGATGATTTTTCTGTCAGGATAAAATTAAAGTTTATACAGTAAATGAGAATGTTCCCTCAAAGTCTCTTGTTGGTCGGTTCCATGATTTTGGTGACTTTTCTCAGAAGTTGTATTTGGTTTTCCCAAACATTTAAAGGGTCGACTCTGTTACTGGTATATACAAGAAATATCCAGTTAAATTGGCAAAAATAATTTAAAAGGGTTCTTGTGAACCATACTTTGTCAGAGGTTCTTTAACCAAAATTTCCACTACATTGGAAATAATTCCCACCCAAAAATGAGAACAAACAAATCTTCGAAGTTACTCATGAATAAATATATTCCTCTCAGCTTCGAAACAGTGAAATTTTCTTTGTATTTGAGAAATCTTGTGTTCCTTACCCCAATCATGGTGCGGCTATACACCATTAACCTATTCCAGATTATTTGTGTCCCAGAAAGAAGTCCATACCGAGATGCATCTTCATTGTATTTTGAAGAAGTCGTTGTAAAATGTAGAATATTATTCTGTAGTTTAAGAATAAAGTTTCGTTTGATATAAGTGTTGGAAATAAATCACAATATCAGAACATTTATTGAGGGAAACGTTAAACAGTTATGTTCTGCCCTTTTAGAATTATAGCATTACCCGGATTAACACTAGAATTCTGTCAAAAAGAAGACCAACAAGTCATTAAATGTAGTCAAAAATACGAAAGGTCATGAGCATTTTAGTGAAAAAGATATTTCAAATTCTTTAACTTTAAAAACAGTTGGAGCTAGTTGTTTTATATTTGTATGGAATGTCAAAATATACCATTGTAAACAAACTTGGGCATAATTTTAAAACAAATTGCAAAAGCTCAATCGAGAAATGATCTTCTGCTCTCTTTTTAGGATGATGAAATTTACGTTTGTCTTTTTACCGCTCTGAAAACCTACTTGAACAGTTCTTGTGTTGAGTTTTTTCATATATAATACTCTGATACTCTCAAGACGGATAATCATAGAAAGACACTATAAAGTGGGAGTAGGGTATAATTGGTGGATTATTTTTTTCAAAGGGAATTAGCTGGTATCTGATCAGATGTGGAAGAAGAAGAAATATTATTGGGATAAAATAATAATGATCATGATTACGTAGCCATCAGTGGTTTGGCCAATCAGATTATTTAATTAGTCGAAGAGAGAAATGATGGTGAGGACAAAAAAGACTCCATTTTGTTATAATTGAATTTATATTGTTTTTATTAATGCAATTAGAATCCTAAATTATTTGACAAATATAGTTCTACAGTAATTCAAAAACTATAGACGATGTGTCCCGCGACTTGATCGTATGATTTCGTATGGAACTGTATTAGCACACAATTCATTCTCCAGTTGTGTGATGACTGGGCGAATATGCCATGAAAAGAGCTTGTATCATTTCTACAGTCAGAAATCCTATTTTCTTAAGTTTCGAATGATCTCTCTGCTCATTGATTCTTGTACTTTATAAGATTCCGTACTTTGTTCACCATGAGTGGAGTACAACTTCTTGGAGGTCTCTTTTTGGATAGTCCTGGTATTCCCAAACTGATCTATAATATATTCCTATATTTTACAAGTACAAGATATATCCCCGTCTTGGATATTTTAAACCCCATATCAGTGCACCTTTTTATTTCCTGAGTGTATGGCTATTCTTGGTTGGAAATGGCTGTTACTTGCCCTTTATTAAAGAGATTATTTATCGATAACATTATTACTTACCCTTTTTGTTCCTGACGTTAGAAGTGTAAAAAAATTACTACAAAATTATAACATTTTTTAATAAGTAAAAAACCTGAGTTTTAAAGAAAAGTAACTGTTCAGTTCTATTGTAAACTAAACTAACTACAATGTTGTTTGACGAGGGACTAACCAAACATTTTAAAAATGTAGTATTTCAGTTCATACAGAGACTACATTTTGAATTCTTGAGAATCGATCTTTGAATAATTCTTCCGATGAATCTGTTTGATAGTTGAAATGGATCCATGGCAAAAACATTGGAATTTTCAGCAAAGAACTACAGTCATAGATAAAAACACTATTTTTGATCTGTTTGTGTCACATACTTCTTTACTGACGTCACTATTTGCCTAATATTAAGCCTATTAAGCGATAATAGTACTTAATGGCTGTGTGATGGTTACGCGCGAAACTTAATTATGAAATGGAAATTAAATTTAAAAAGTTATTTTATTCTGAAAAAAAAAGTGGGTTTTATTAGTGATTTGTTAAGTGGTATACATTGCCTACATCGGTTCACGTAGATTTTGAAAAGATGAAAATGTGCAAATGTTCTACAATTGTGTTTTAAATGAACTTTCTCGTGAAGTGTTCCTGCATCTGTAAACTTTGCGTATTTTAGATAAATATATATCTTTCATTAACTGTGTAGATACTGTTGGACCAGTTAGAACCCCACCTCCTTTACAGTCATTAACTGTGTAGATACTGTTGGACCAGTTAGAATCTCCACCTCCTTTACATTCATTAACTGTGTAGATACTGTTGGACCAGTTAGAATCCCCACCTCATTAACAGTCATTAACTGTGTAGATACTGTTGACCAGTTAGAATCCCCACCTCCTTTACAGTCATTAACTGTGTAGATACTGTTGGACCAGTTAGAATCCCCACCTCCTTTACAGTCATTAACTGTGTAGATACTGTTGGACCAGTTAGAATCCGCACCTCCTTTACAGTCATCAACTGTGTAGATACTGTTGGACCAGTTAGAATCCCCACCTCCTTTACAGTCATCAACTGTGTAGATACTGTTGGACCAGTTAGAATCCCCACCTCCTTTACAGTCATTAACTGTGTAGATACTTTTAGACCAGTTAGAATCCCCACCTCCTTTACAGTCATTAACTGTGTAGATACTGTTGGACCAATTAGAATCTCCACCTCCTTTACAGTTATTAACTGTGTAGATACTGTTGGACCAGTTAGAATCCCCACCTCCTTTACAGTCATTAACTGTGTAGATACTGTTGACCAGTTAGAATCCCCACCTCCTTTACAGTCATTAACTGTGTAGATACTGTTGGACCAGTTAGAATCCCCACCTCCTTTACAGTCATTAACTGTGTAGATACTGTTGGACCAGTTAGAATCCGCACCTCCTTTACAGTCATTAACTGTGTAGATACTGTTGGACCAGTTAGAATCCCCACCTCCTTTACAGTCATTAACTGTGTAGATACTGTTGGACCAGTTAGAATCCCCACCTCCTTTACAGTCATTAACTGTGTAGATACTGTTGGACCAGTTAGAATCCCCACCTCCTTTACAGTCATTAACTGTGTAGATACTGTTGGACCAGTTAGAATCCCCACCTCCTTTACAGTCATTAACTGTGTAGATACTGTTGGACCAGTTAGAATCCCCACCTTCTTTACAGTCATTAACTGTGTAGGTACTGTTGGACCAGTTAGAATCCCCACCTCCTTTACAGTCATTAACTGTGTAGATACTTTTGGACCAGTTAGAATCCTCATCTCCTTTACAGCCGAATAGCCATTAGTTCTTTTAAATGTGTGTTTTTCTGATAATTATGAAACCTTAAATATTTATCTTTGTTCTTGGATAAACGGTGGAAAATTATGGACTATTTTATGATTATTTTCTTCCATAAACTGTAATGTTACCAGAAATGTTAACTTCGCTATTTGAGCTTTCTTAATTCATCATTGGTGGTGCTGGCCCTTATGATGCAGGTAATGAAATTAACTTTTTACAAAATCTTTTACTTATAACTGTTTTAGTTGCAAATGTATTCCTTCAACGCTAGGAAAGACAAAGAAGTGAGATAACAGGAAATCATAAATACTATTTCCAAATGACATTTCTTGGAGTGTTCTAAAAGTGCTCTTTAAATTTGATAGAGGTCAAAAGAATAGAACTGGCAGCACATAGGGCCTGTAGAATTACTTATTTTGGTTAGATACAAACAAATGTCCCACTGTATGAGTATATTCTATGGTTGGTTGAGATCGAGTTATAATTATTGGCTTTCACGTAGCTGGACAATGGCCAGCCTATAAGTGGCATGTATAATTATAGGTTTTCACGTAGATGGACAATAGCCAACCAATGAGTGATATGTATAATTATAACGCGTTAAACAGTGGCCAGCCTATAAGTGGTATGAAGACCCAGATCCGAACACCGATTTTTCTATGTCACTTTCCAAAGGGCTTTAAAGGTACGACTTCGGTGACAATCGGTCCAGCGGTTCGTCATTTAAAAGCTTACACATTTTTCCACGAATTATACTTGCATCTGTTTGTAGCATCTAGGGAATGTGTTGATGAATTTAATGAGATTTGTTAACGTGAATATCTATCTTCATCTTCCATTGTCATTGTTTAACACATGTACATTGTAAACATAACTGTTTCAGAAGTGTTTGTTTTTAACAGGGGTATTTTTTTTCTCTCTGCAACAATTCAATGACTTTTAGCATATTATATTAACGTGTTTGTGTTGTAAGACAGAATACTGTTGCTTGTTATTTTAGCGAAGAAAACTAGCCTATAGATACAAACACAGTCTCTGTTGGTTTGACAAGGAAAAATCAATACAAAGACCCTACTACAGTACAAAAAGAATTTCAGTCGTTTTTAAACCGTTCAATAAAAACAAAGTATTGGGGAAGGACGTATTAACAGAAAAACGTACGATATAAATATCAACCTCAGGTTATGATCAAATCGTTAGCAATTATTCTCCTGAGTTTAATGTTCACAGAAACTCAGTATGAACAACTTCATATACTAAGACCAAAGGTAAGAGTCTCGAATTTGGGAATGTTTTTAATAGGAATGTTGAAAAATCAATGACAGATTGGATTTGAATTGTATTAACACAAAATTACACAATGTAAAATCGAACCCCGGATTTTAGCGTTGTAAGTCTCTAAGTTTACCAATGATCCATATGACTGACAGAAATATATATTTTATCTCAAGTGGACGTGCTGATTCCATGTAATGCTAAGACTTGTTTCTGTTACTTTAAAGGGCACAATATGTTAACAAAAATGTATCATTATTCCACTGCATATTACTGGGCGTTACTCCATTGGAGTAACATGTGAATTCGACACCTCACTAGGAGACACAATGATATAAAGGAACTGAAGGAAATTTAATGAAAATTGGTGATTTGATAAAGTATTAGCGATAATAGCGATAACAATGCTGGGATATTTCATGCGCTAAAATAGAAAAACAAACAAACCAGAAACACCAGTAGGTTTGTTAAACCAAAGTAACTGTCTAGACTTTAAAAAAAAAAAAAAACGATCTTTGGTTCATGTAGAATTTGAAAAGCGTTATGTATCTGGGTTACATTCATTACCCGGGACTTTAATGAAGTCCAAGATTTTACTTCATCTCTTTTCTATTTGAAATTCAATCTGTTCGATTTATGGACTCAGTACAACAACGAATGTTGTGTATCGGGTTCGAAGTTATGGTGGAGGACAATGTGAAACCACCACGAGATTAGATTACTACAGCTATTTATTATTTGTGTCCTGTCGCTGTGTGACTTCTTTGTTATAAACATATTTGTACACGAAACAAGTTTAACCTAGTTGAAAGAAAAGATGATATGTACATATCCTAAAATATAAAACTATGCTACTCTTTTATAAACGAATAGTGGGATTGACTGTCACATTATAACCGCCCCCACGGCTGAAAGGGCGAGCATGTTTGGTGTGACGGGGAATCGAACCCTCGATGCTCAGAAAGATCATCTGGAAATATCAAAAACTTTATGGCGCTGTGAGGACGTAGTCTACTTGGTTATTTTTAATATCTGACATTATGTGTCACATACATAAATAATGAATAAAAATCTTCCTGTGTGTCATTCAATAATGATCTTTGATTTTAAATACAATTTTATATGAAGACACGTGGATATCTTGAGCATAGTTTTGTATTCTATTTCACAATTTAAGAGAATAAATTCAAATAAGAATTCGGTGAACAGCATTTAGTTGTTTTTTTTGTTATTTGTTATTATGCATAAAGCTATAGAATGGGATATTTGTGCTGGGCCCATCATGGATATATTTAGCTAATAAAAGAGACTAAACAACATTATTCCATGTTTATTTGCCAGTGGTTCCAACTTAAATGTTCGATTGAAAACATTTTTTCGAAAACTTTAATAACCAAACCAAGCAACATCATGTATATTCATAATAAATCTCTAAATAAAACCTAGGATTAAGTTTATATGCAAAAACGGCTCGTTTGGGTTGAGAAAATATTTTACATAGAAGAGCGAACAACGTTTCGACCTTCTTCGGTCATCGTCAGGTTCACAAAGGTTTGTGAATATGTAAAATATTTTCTCAACCCAAACGAGCCGTTTTTGCATATAAATTTCTCAACAAGTGGGTTTCTCGACATCACTGACTAGGATTAAGTTTATTAATTTGGAATTACGTATTAAACAGGGACAATTAAGTTTCAAACTTACTACCTAAATATTTCTTTCTGGTCTTTAGCTACATTATATTCATTCATTAAGAAACAGACCCATTATTTCTGATCGATTTCACATAACGAAATGTGTTGTTTCGTTTCATAAAATGGCGGAAGTAAAACCCTTACCAACTATACGAAGATGCTCGATTTGTTCAAGATAAGAATGATTTGTTTGACACCCCTTCAAACGGCTAGGTTTAAATCACTTTACACCTGATTAAAATATCTTATTTAATTTTAGACGGTTGTATTACATTTCACAGATTTTGCTTCAATGTTAACACTAGAATCCTTAAAACGAGTTAAAGAGAATTAGTCTTAATATCTTTAAATAAAACATATTGGTTGTTTTTATTAACTGAATTCAGAAACAGTTTTATTCTATATTTATGCTTTTTTCCATAATAAACGAAATATTCTACTTGATTAAACTCAAATCCAACTATATTTACCCAAGATGTATATTAAATAATTTTTATATTTAACACACACAATTTCTTCTCGTTTGGAACTTTTCCATAAAAAAAATTATAATTAGATGGTTTATAATTTTTATTAATACAGATCGCCAGATCACGACCCTCGAATAAAAAGCTGAGCACTTTATGAGCACTTTAACCATCTATCTCTGCTGGGCTTAGTTCTTAAAGAACTCAGAGCCAATGTGACATTACAATTTAACTTCAAAGAGAATTGCTGACCACAGTATTAATTCAGCATATTTTACAGTTTCTCACGTTACAGCTGACTTATAGTACATCAATATTCCACAAAGTCTAATGATTTTTCTTTATATTTAACACCTTCTACTCTGAGTGCATTTTCTGCACATAGTCGGTTAAACAAACAAAGCTTTTGGACTTCAACTTTCAAATATTAAAACACGGTTCACTAACTTCTTTCGTAGAGTTTTAAAGTAACAATGGTCCAGTTAAAATCCACTTAGTTGAGTGTTCTCCATATTATTCTTGAATTTATTTTTGCGTGAATTTTTGACAAAAACCTACACATTTTAAGTTAATAATAAGCTAATTAAAATTATGTTAAATATGTATTTAGTAGAAATATGCAAGGAAATTCTCAAAGACGGCTATAATAATTTCTATTTTAGCCTAGAGAAAAATATCTGGTAGCATGTGCACTATAGAATTTCATGTGTACCTTCTTAAGCAAGGCTCTTAACTTATGTTTTTTATAAATAAGGAATGTCTACCTTCTTAAGCAGGGCTCTTAACTTATGTTTTTTATAAATAATGAATGTGTACCTTCTTAAGCAGGGCTCTTAACTTATGTTTTTTATAAATAAGGAATGTCTACCTTCTTAAGCAGGGCTCTTAACTTATGTTTTTTATAAATAATGAATGTGTACCTTCTTAAGCAGGGCTCTTAACTTATGTTTTTTATAAATAAGGAATGTCTACCTTCTTAAGCAGGGCTCTTAACTTATGTTTTTTATAAATAAGGAATGTCTACCTTCTTAAGCAGGGCTCTTAACTTATGTTTTTTATAAATAAGGAATGTCTACCTTCTTTAGCAAGGCTCTTAACTTATGTTTTTTATAAATAAGGAATGTCTACCTTCTTAAGCAAGGCTCTTAACTTATGTTTTTTATAAATAAGGAATGTCTACCTTCTTAAGCAGGGCTCTTAACTTATGTTTTTTATAAATAAGGAATGTCTACCTTCCAATAGCGATATGATTTCTTAACTTATAATTGAGTTTAAAAAAGGAAAATTCATATTCCGAAAGCGATCTGATTTTTAACTTATGTTTAGATATCAAAAAGGAAAGTCACCGTCTGATAGTGACATATTTTTATAACTTAGATTTTGGTATGAACAAGAAAAGTCTACCTTCCGATAGAGATTGAGTTTCTTAGCTTATATTCGCGTATGAAGAAGGAATGTCTATATTCCGATAGTGATCTGGTTTTTTAACTTATGTTTAGGTATAAAGAAGAAAAGTCTACCATCCGATAGTGATCGGGCTTCATAACTTATGTTTGGGTATAAAAAAAAAGACTATATTCCGATAGTGATCTGCTTTCTTAACTTATGCTTAGGTATCAAAAAAAGGAAATTCTATACTTCGATAGTGATCTTGTTTCTTAAAATATGTTTCTATATAAAAAAGAACGTCCATATTCCGATAGTGATCTGGTTACTTAACTTATTTTTGGGTACAAAAAAGAACGTCTATATTCCGATAGTAAGCTGGTTTCTTAACATATATTTGGATATAAAAAGGAACGTCTACATTTCGATAGTGAACGGGTTTTTTATATTATGTTTGGGTATAAAAGAAACGTCTATATTCCGATTGTGGTCTGGTTTCTTAACATAAATTTGAGTATAAAAAAGAACGTCTATATTGCGATAGTAATCTGGTTTCTTAACATATATTTGGGTATAAAAAGAAACGTCTATATTCCAATAGTGATGTGGTTTCTTTACTTATGTTTAGGTAAAAAATACGTCTATATTCCGATAGTGATCTGGTTTCTTATCATTTATGTGAGTATCAAAAATAACGTCTATATTACGATAGTGATCTTATTTTTGAACTTATTTTTGGGTATAAAAACGTCTATATTCCGATTGTGATCTGGTTTCTGAACTTATATTTGGGTGTAGAAAAGAACGTCTATATTCCGATATTGGTATCTGGTTTCGTAACTTGTTTTTGGTTAAAAACCACGTCTATATTTAGATAGTGATCTGGTTTCGTAACGTATAATTGAGTATAAAAAAAAGTTTATATTTCTGTAGTGATCTGGTTTCGTAACTTATTTTTGGGTATAAAAAGGACCGTGTATATTCCGATAGTTATCTGGTTTTTTAACTTATGTTTGGGCATAAAAAGGAACGTCTATATTGCGATAGTGATCAAGTTTCTTAACTTATGTTTGGGAAAAAGGAAAACTCTATATTTAGGTAGTGATCTGGTTTCTTAACTTATGCTTGGATATAAAAAAGAACGTCTATATTCCGATAGTGATCTGGTTTCATAACTTATTTTCGGGTATAAAAAAGAACGTCTATTTTCCGATAGTGATATGGTTTCGTAATGATTGTTGGGTATCAAATAGAAAGTCTATATTACGATAGTAATCTTGTTTTTTAACGTATTTTAAGGTATGAAAATAACGTCTATATTGCGATAGTGATCTGGTTTCTTAACGTATGTTTGAGAATAAAAAGAACGTCTATATTTCGGTAGTGATCTTGTTTTGTAACATGTTTTTGGGTATAAAAAAGAACGTCTATATTCCAATAATGATCTGGTTTCTTAAAATATGTTTGGGTGTAAAAAAGAACGTCTATATTTAGAGTGATCTGGTTTCGTAACATATAATTGAGTATAAAAAAGAAAGTCTATATTTCGGTTGTGATCTTGTCTCGTAACTTGTTTTTGGGTATAAAAAAACCGTGTATATTCCGATAGTGAATTGGTTTCAAAACTTACTTTTGGGTACAAAAAGGAACGTCTACATTCTGATAGTGATCTGGTTTTTTAACTTATGTTTGGGTATAAAAAGGAACGTCTATATTGCGATAGTGATCAAGTTTTTAAACTTATGTTTGGGAGAAAGAAAACTTCTATATTTAGGTAGTGATCTGGTTTCTTAACTTATGTTTGGATATGAAAAAGAACGTGTATATTTCGATAGTGATCTGCTCTCTTAACTTATTTTCGGGTATAAAAAAGAACGTCTATTTTCCGATAGTGATGTAGTTTTGTATTGATTTTTGGGTATAAAATAGAAAGTCTATATTCCGATAGTGATCTTGTTTCTTAAAATATGTTTGGGTGTAAAAAAGAACGTCCATATTTAGATAGTGATATGGTTTCGTAACATATAATTGAGTATAAAAAAAACGTCTATATTCCGATAGTGATCTGGTTCCTTAACGTATGTTTGAGTATAAAAAGAACGTCTATATTCCGATAGTGATTTGGTTTCTTAAAATATGTTTGGGTATAAAAAATGAACGTCTATATTCCGATAGTGACCTGGTTTCGTAACTTAGTTTTGGGTATAAAAACGTCTATATTCCTATTGTGATCTGGTTTCTAAACTTATATTTGGGTGTGAAAAAGAACGTCTATATTCCGATATTGGTATCTGGTTTCGTAACTTGTTTTTGGTTAAAAAACACGTCTATATTCCGATAGTGATCTGGTTTCTCAACTTATTTTTGGATATAAAACAGATCATCTATACTGCAATAGTAACCTGCTTTTTTAACATATATTTGGGTATGAAAAGGAACGTCTATATTCCGATAGTGATCTGGTTTCTTAACTTATTTTTGGGTATAAAAAAAACGTCTATATTCCAGTAGTAAGCTGGTTTCGTAACATATATTTGAGTGTAAAAAGGAACATCTGCATGTTGATAGTGAACTGGTTTCTTATATTATGTTTGGGTACAAAAGAAACGTCTATATTCTAATTGTGGTCTGGTTTCTTAACGTAAATTTGAGTATAAAAAAAGAACGTCTATATTTCGGTAGTGATCTGGTTTCGTAACTACTTTTGGTATGAAAAACGTCTATATTGCAATAGTAAGCTGGTTTCTTAAGATATATATGGGTATAAAAAGAAACGTCTATATTCCAATAGTAATGTTGTTTCTTTACTTATGTTTGGGTAATAAACACGTCTATATTCCGATAGTGATCTGCTTTTTTAACTTATTTTTGGGTATAAAAGGAACGTCTATATTGCGATATGTTGGGTTTCGTAACTTATTTTGGGTATAAAAGAACGTCTATATTCCAATAGAAAGCTGGTTAATTAATATATAATTGGGTATAAAAAAGGAACGTCTATATTGCGATATGTTGGGTTTCGTAACTTATTTTTGAGTATTAAAAAAAGAACGTCTGTATTTTGACAGTGATCTGGTTTCTTAACTTATTTTGAATATATAAAAGAACGTGTATATTCCAATAGTAATCTTTTCTTAACATATATTTGGGTATAGAAAGGAACGTTTATATTCCCTTAGTGATCTGGTTTTTTAACTTATTTTTGGGTATAAAAAAACATCTATATTGCAAGAGTAATCTGGTTTTTTAATTTTGTTTGGGAAAAAAAAGAACGTCTATATTCCGATAGTGAACTGCTTTCGTAACGTATGTTTGGGTATAAAAAGGAACGTCTATATTCCGATAGTGATCTGGTTTCTTAACTTATGTTTGGATATAAAAAAGAACGTCTATATTTCGATAGTGATCTGTTTGCTTACCTTACGTTTGGGTATAAAAAAAGAACGTCTATATTCCGATATTGGTATCTGGTTTCGTAACTTGGGTTTGGGTAAAAAACTCGTCTATATTCCGATAGTAATGTGGTTTCTTAACTTATTTTTAGGTATAATAAAGATCGTCTTTTTTCCAATAGTAAGCTGGTTTCTTAACATATATTTTGGTATAAAAAACGTCTATATTTTGACAGTGTTCTGGGTACATAACTTATTTTCGGGTATAAAAAAGAACGTATATTTTCCAATATTGATTTGGTTTCTTAAAATATATTAGGGTTTAGAAAATAAACCTCTATGTTTGGACAGTGATCTGGTTTCTTAACTTATTTTTGAGAAAAAAAGAACGTCTATATTCCGATATTGATCTGGTTTTTTATCTTATGGTTAGGTATAAAAAAAGGAAAGTCTATACTCCGATAGTGATCTGGCTTCTTAACTTATTTTTGGGTATATAAAAGAACGTGTTTATTCCAATAGTAATCTTATCTCTTAACATATATTTGGGTATAGAAATTAACGTTTATATTTCCGTAGTGATTTGGTTTCTTAACTTATTTTTGATATGAAGATCCCTCATATCGTAACTTATTTATTTCAATATTTTATTCCCATGTTTTGTGCTCTCCTTATACAGGGGTTTAGCTACAAAATTTAAAACTTGAAAGATGATACCGGTGTTTGTTGTTGTTATTGTTTTGAATTAAGCACAAAGCTACACAATGAGCTGTATGTGTCTGTTCACCACGTGTATCAAAACCAGTATTCAACGTTGTAAGTCCCGCAATCATATAGTTGAGCCCCTGCGGGTTGTGTTTACCAGAAAGAGCTATAATTTTGGTCTTATACCTTCAGTACAAGAACCATGTGTACATCTGTCTAACTTGCCATTCTAATGATATGAAGAAAAATGCATTAAATATTTTGTTAATGTTAAACATGTTGCATAGAACACGTTGTATTATTTATTATATTGATGTACAATCCATTAATTATGAATCTACTGTGCGCAATTATTTTTGCAATTGTCAAACTTTTGTATTTATTTAATTTTTGTAAACTCCATTCATTAATATTATATTTCTCCAGAGGTAAATTAAATATAAATTATAACAATTCTGGATTTATAAAATCGAATGTCACGGGGATTCATTCTCTTCCACAGGACCCGCTTTTTCTAATATAAAATTTAAATAAAAAATTGGATCTTTACTTTCAAAACTGGTTGATCATAAGAATGAAAACTACGTGCACTTAACTAGCGCTGAAGAAAGGTAAACGAATAGAAATAATTTTGAATTAAATGGTTATGTTTGTACAAAAAGAAGAAACTGGTTTTAATATTCCAAAATAAGGCCCGACATGGCCAGGTGGGTTGAGACGCTCAACTCGGTATCTAAGGGTCGCGGGTTCAAATCCCTGTCATACCAAACATGCTCACCCTTTCAGTCGTGTTATAATGTGACGGTCAATCCCACTATTCGTTGGTAAAAGAGTAGCCCAAGAGTTGGCGGTGGGTGGTGATGACTAGCTGCATTCCCTCTAGTCTTGCACTACTAAATTAGAGACGGCTAGCGCAGATGGTTCTCGAGTAGCTTTGAGCGAAATTCAAAAACAAACAAACATTCAAAAATAAGTATTATATAAAAGTAAATAATGAATGTTTCATTTAAGATTTTCTTACAGAAACGAAATACGAATAAATAAAATATACGAATTATCACGTCCTTCATTCACTCCTCTCTGACAAATAGCAGTTAGGTGATGAAAATCGGATGCATAAGTGTGTCATTTTTTATCTGATCAATACATCTTACACTTAAAAGGAAATACGTCAGTTTAAAACGGTCGGCCAGTTTATGTGAAAGGACAACCCATGTGAAGGTGTAATGTAAAAGTAGATAAGTTAATCAAGAAACAATAATGTATAGGTCCCCTTTGATAAGGATTTCTGTCATATTTCCCACTAAAATGTTGCATACCCCAAGGAACTGAAGAGTGAAACATGTATTCATATTTTTCTATTTGAAGACGTACCAAGCAAGTCACCTATGTGATCGGGCTGTTTAAACAGCTGCTGGTAAACTGTTCTCCTCGCATACTAGATGGCTAATGAAAAGCATGCAGAGAAGAAAGGTGTTCTTTGAACATTAAAGTCATAATGCCGAAACTTTTTGTAATGGAACTTGCATTGCAGGGGTATTATAAATCACACAGTCGTCAGACAGAAAATGATCGGATGTGGCGACGAGCACGATTGTGTCTCAGTGAAGCTCCAAAATCAGTCGTGTCATTCTAGCATTTAGAGCATATTTATCAATACTCCAAATTTGGCCTAAATTTCCGTCCTACATACAGAGTCATGGCAGTGTTTATATTGTTTGTTTTGGAATTTCGCACAAAGCTACTCGAGGGCTATCTGTGCTAGCCGTCCCTAATTTAGCAGTGTAAGACTAGAGGGAAGACAGCTAGTCATCACCACCCACCGCCAACTCTTGGGCTACTCTTTTACCAACGAATAGTGGGATTGACCGTCACATTATAACGCCCCCACGGCTGGGAGGGCGAGCATGTTTTGGCACGACTCGGGCGCGAACCCGCGACCCTCAGATTACGAAGCGCACGCCTTAACGCGCTAGGCCATGCCAGGCCGCAGCGTTTATATGTTCCTCCATCTTGGCTGTCGTCCGTACCTTGCCTATAAAATTTATAGTTGGATAAATTCAAGTTTTTTTCTTTGTATACATGTTTTTCTTTAGATAAAAAAATATACTTTTAACACAATACAGTTAAATTGCTTTTATTAATATTGTTTCCTATTTACAATGAATTATTATACAAAAATCACAAGAAATCATTAAAATTGAAGTCACAAAATGACTACAAACTTTAACAGGGGACTTTCGTATGACCACAAAAAAAAAGAAAGACAGGTTTTGTTTTTGTTTGCGCTATACGAAAACAGCTTACATGGGAAGTGTCATGGTCGGACTTGAAAGGACAGCGCCACCATACGTGCAACAAACGTCACAGATTAAATACAATTTCAGCAGATAGCAGATATTTTTAAGCGATGTCCTGTGGTAACTGGAGCGTCGTTCTTCTGGTTTTATAGAACTTTTTTTTGAAGGTTGAATACATTATACCAGTACCGTTACTGTTGTCATTGTAACCAGCTTTTTTTCTGGCATATTCCTTTTCTATTCCTGGTTTTGACAAAAGGAAAACACAGTTTTCCTGGAAAGCTGATACAGTCTACAAAGTCTCCTAATAAAATACGTGAATAAGTAAAGTATATCATTGCCACCAGCTTTCGTGAAGTTTTAATATATATTTAATATTCTCTGTACGCATCAAAACCGGATAAGATAAGGATAGAGAACTAATGTTTTGTCCCAAAGCTACGTATACACAACAAACCCCATGTTTCTTTAGGGTTGCGTCAAATGGATCATATTCGTTAGGCACAATATTACTTTACAATTGCAGTATCCGATGAGGGAACGTAGAGACCTTGAAAAGATGCAGCGTAATTATTCGTTCAGTTTCTACAAATTACACAACTGTAATATTTAATAACCAATTAAACAATAATTTATCATCAGTGTAGCAAAAAAACATTAATTTTAGGTTCTATTACCTTGTTCTTTGAATAAATAGTGCAAAAATAGTTCGTGCAGACCATGTTCATCAGTAACGAACATTTCTACCTAAAGGTTAAAAAAATCATGCTTGCTTCAGTGTGACTTTAAGACAGGGTAAACACAGTAAGTTTTATAACTTAAACGGACTGAAAATGACAGTTAAAATATTCTGTAGTGAGGACTCTTTGAAACAGTTGAAATTCATTAAAGTTTTTAAACCTACTAAGAAAAAAAAACTTAAGCAGAAATATTGATATATGTACAGTTTATATATTCAATTATAAACTAGCTATTATTTCGATTGGCAATTAAAATATCTTTGGTATTTGATGTAGATAAGCATTTTGCTTCAATTTGAGCAAAGGTTATTGAGTTTGAATAGATCGTCATGCACAAATCGTATCATACGTAAATATTCGTACATTTAGTTATACTGTTATCTCTTTAGTGCTGAGTGAATGAAGCCTCATATAACTCTCTTCACTATGTGTTTCTGTATAAAATTATATACTTGATATATGTAAAACAAGCAAGGTGTTCAGGAACGTATACATATATCTTTGTTACGCACAATTATAGAACGTTTACTATTAGAGTAATCGAACGCCATCTGGTCGCACATAATTATGAGTCGATTTCCGAGGAAGATAACTGTTTACACTTACTATTAGAGACTGTTAATTAAAACTAGGACTTAATTGTACTGGATTCGTACTAATAGGTGAGCTATTAAATTAGACATTCAAACGTTTCCCTGATTAAACTGCATGTTAGATTCAACATTATTCAGGTAATTTTGTAATTATGTAATTTTAATATGATACCTGAGAATGCTGAGATCATAACGCATTATTCTGTCTTCGGACAAAAAGAAGTCCCTCGTTTAGATTAATATTCAAAGCCAACAACAATATGGCGAATGATCACTGACTCTTAGGAAGATGGCTATTCGTCAAAAGACTGTGATGTCCCTAACGTACTATTCTGTAATATGTATGGCTCTTACTGAATGAAATGTCGTATGCATATATTAAACGACACATTTATTTGTCCTTATAAAAGCAATAACTCTATATTTTACTGTCTTCACGCTAGCGCCTGAATTTCTAATACCCTTTCTGTTTACAAATATATACAATGTACTTTTAAACAAATAACCACTATTTAACCATGATGTTAAAGGTTAAATATCCAAGAGAATGGTTATAAAAGTTATCTTAACACAATTATTTCTCTTCGGAAACTTAGAAGTGAAACTATTTTTGAAGGTCACATTAATAACCAACTATAAGATCTATTTAGATGCTGTCTGCGTAGTTTGTTAGATGTATTTTAATATGTTTCAACAATGTCACTAGAAACGAGGTATTTGCTATAATATTATTGAAAAAAATTATGTTATAGAAATAACTAACAACAACTTAATTTTTTATTGTACGTTCACTTGTCAACAAACGTACTGATGTAACATCTAACTTCCCAAACAACACCTTCGAAGTATAAAACGAACAATAAAGAAAAATACCTATATTGATATAATTATAAATTATGTGTATTGTTTGTTACCTTTGCAGCACGGTATTCTGTCAAATCATGCAAAAAACATAACGAAATTATTACAAATATAAATTGAAATAAATCTTTATGTATGTCCTAAAAATATTTTGTAAGCTAATTAAAGTTTTAAAAACATTGTTTTCTCAGTTTGAATGATTAAAGTACACTCACTAAACGTGTACCTGAATTTCAGCATCAGACCTCTGAGCATCAGACTTCTGTGTTGCGCTCTTCGGCTAATTCCATAATTTCCCCAGATATGTTTCGCCTCAGGACTGGTGACGATCGCAAGACTTTCACTCGTAATCCGCTTTCCTGAGAGAGGCCGTGAACGGTGGCTACCTGGGGAAGGAAACTGTCAAGAGCCGGCCACGGTCTTTCCTTCAAGAATGAAGCAAGGACTGATGCATAATTTAAGGTTATTTGGTTATATAGCTATAAAGTATTTGAAGTTTTAAATCGATACCAGTTTGAAACGGGAATTTCTAGTTGAAACTAAACCGGATTACCGAACCCGTATTGTATGTACGACAAATCACACGGAATAAAAATCGAGTTCAAAAATTATGCGCAATGCAATTAATGCTGAAATATTTCAATATGTTGAAAATATTAGATTCGATTCGTGAACATGGCAACTGCTTAGGCTTAGCTAACACGACAAAGTATCTCACACGTATCTAGCAAGTGTATGAAAAATATATAGATATATCAATACGATTTGGATACCTTTCATTTTTCTACACGTTTAAAATCTATTAGCATGAAAAGATTCATCAAAAAATTCGTAAATCCTCTATAGAACACACAACATGGTTTAGTTGTCACGTATCGTGCTTTGTGCAGCATCGTGCATTTAGAATTATAAACCAATATCAATACAGAGCGCACTTTATTGTGTTTAGTATCCCTGACAGCTGTCAATTGGTAGTTAGCCCTCGCGAGATAAAACTATATAAAACATGGTTACTGGTCAGGACTAAACTTTCATAGAATGTAAGTATTTTTAATGAATAAACTTATCGAGAAAAGTTTAGCAAAATAATTACAAACCTTTGTACGTCAACATACTTTTCGATACCATTACATTTTCACGGTGACAAACACAATTAATTATCACACAACATAAAGAGAACCGAACGAAGTGGTGAGAATTATTACCGAAAGGAAAATAAGTAGGAGTCAGTGTTTCTCCCAAACGACTTTCGTTGATGAAACTCGTTTAATAGAAAGGTTTACCGCTAGCTACTCGAACCTTTCAGATTTCAAACATTAAACCTATTTCTACATTCTTCTCTTAGCGTGTCTCTAACCTGTTCAGAACCACGTGGACTGCTCATAGGAATGTTCTGCACTTGACCTGCATTCTTTGGAGTGGAAGGCCATCTAACACTGTCGCAGTGGAAAATAAGGTCTCCGTCGAGTGTACTTCTAATTTCTGTAACCAATTCTTAAGATCATGGAAATGGTTCGAGATAAAAAAAAACAAAAAAAACTTAGTAATAAAGAGCAATAATAATACTGAATGGTAAACTTAATGTTAGGAAGAAAGAAAGTTAACTCGAGTTGTGAAAGTTCATTTATTAGGGAAAAATCACACTCATACAGTAAAACATAATTATAGCATAGAAAGTCGCGAACTAGGAACAAAACAGATTTGACGTTATGTTTATCATTCGTAAAGTTGGCTAGTTTGTTTTTGAATTTCGCGCAAAGCTACAGGAGGACTAACTGGACCTAATTTAGTAAGACTAGAGGGAAGCCATCACCAACTTACTCTTGGGCTATTCTTTTACCAACGAATAGTGGGATTGACCATCACATTATAAACCCCTTACAGTGACAGGGATTTGAACTCGCGACCCTCAGATTAGCAGTGGAGTGCCTTAACCACCTGGCCATGCCTGGCCAAGTCGATTAGAAAATGAAATCTTGATATTACCTATAAAAATCATTATATATATGAAGGTTAAAAGTATCTAATAAGAATAAAAATAACGTCTACGTAACTTTTAAGTAAATAAAGACATGTATTTAGAAAATAGAAATTCTGACAACAAATTTATTAGTTTAGCACGTTGTGAAACTTCAAAGTTACTTTAAAGTAAAAAAAAAAAACGTGTGTGTACATAGAAACAAGTAAACATCCATATTACAGCATGTCAAGTTTTCCTAACTAAGAACAAAGAAACCTTGGTATAACCTTTAGACTATTGAAAGTCGTTGAAAATAATTTAGAACGCTCACTATAACGAACCACAAGTAAAAGTGTTCGATTTTTTTTCTGTTAAAGTTTCGAAGTTAAATAATGCCTTATTTCTACTTCTTGGGTACATATGAATAATGTCAGTGCACGCTACCTTCTGAACATAAAGCTTTAACCGCATCTTTTATAAACAACCCCTTACTTTGACGTAGCATCGTACAGTCTGTTCTCTACTGACCTGTAAGGTAAGAAACTCCCTCACACCATGTATTTACAATTTAATGACATGGACGTTTTTAAGTGCTGACAGTAATTATCACGATGCTTAAAATACGGATTTAGAGCATATTTCAAAAACAATTACCAATCAATGTGCGGTAGTACACCTAATCTGTCTTCACGGATCCTAGGCTCCCTTTACCTGTAATAATTTGGCGTTCATACTGTTGTCTAATTATCTGTTACAAATACACAGTTACTATCGCTTCATGTACCATTGATCGGTAAGTAAAAACAATCCCTGTCGATAAATGTGACCTCAGAACCAAGACAGAGAGTGCATGTATTGTGTGAGGAACGGAGAACTGTTTAATAAATTATCTTTGTGTTCTGTACGCTTTGACCATTTCAAGATTACCAACAACAACAGTACTAGCCGTCTGTAACGGAAATCGAGTTTATAAATGATAGAACACCAGAGATTTCGCGTAAGAAAAAAAAAGGTTTCTTTCTGTATTTTAGTCAGGAAATACACTTTTCTTTCTCTATAGGAACAATACCTGAACAAAGGTGAGAAAGCAGTATATGTTGTGGTAATATAGAAATCAATAACTCTTTATAGTTGACGAGTAAGAGCATATTACGCAGTGAACGTAATTAATAACACACGACGTTAAAATCGAAGCGATTCTCACCAGATCCCATCAGGTGAAACGAGAAGTGAAAAGCCTTTTCTAATTAGTGTGACATTTACAAAAATACAAACATTTAATTTAGTGTCTACATAACTTTACATAAACAAATGAGCGAGAGGACGTTGTTGCTTGTTACAAATTTTCCGTCCCTAAACATTGTCACCAAATGTTCTTTACAATGTTTCTTGTTACAATGTCCCTAAACATTGTCACCTGTACATTTTATTTCAATACTGTAAGAGATTTTTGTTTACTCCCACGCTCTTAAAGCCGTCCGAAATATTTCTATGTACATTACGTTTTCTGATATTAACATTTATTTTATATTAGGATTTTTACTTTGCAACAAATATTGTGATAATTTCTGTTGTTGTCCCAGTTGTTTTGGATTATTGTGAAGTCCAACCCATTAATTAAAACGTTCCGTTTCTTTACCTCAAATTTCGCGATTAAAATACTCAAAGTTCACTAATGGGCCTAACTTCGCAAATAATCTACGTCTATCATAAATTACATTTAACCTGAACTCAATACTGAACTATTTATGTGCTTAACTTGCTGAGATAATCATGAGCTGATTACAGAGTAACAGAGTGAATAACTCATCCTAAGAAAGTCAACGACTTAATAAATAACTCCAGCCTGACTAGTATTTTTTATATATAGTCGAATTGTTTCTTTCGAAGAAAGCTTCAGAAAACATAACGTCACACCTTTTTACATTATGTCGAATTTTAATCTGTTAAGTTACAATATCTTTATGTTTTTAGTATTATAATAGATATTTATTCATACGTTGTATTTGCTTATTGATTTTAGAACTGTAAAAATATTTATTAACAATTGTCGGCACTGTCTAGCTATAAATTGTTGTTTTTTATACATAGCAATTTTAGTACCGTGTTAGATATTTATTTACGTATACATTAAGTGTTTTGTATTAGAATAAATACTTATGTATAAGTGTAATTTTTCTGGTTCAGAACTCGAGAACATCTCAACGAAGCTTATCCATCAGTAGGGTTTCCATGGTTCTATATTTTCTTCATGAGTTTTAGCAAAAATTCTTTCTTTTAATAAGCCACCAAAAGTCAAAATATTGTTTGTTTTTATTTAGATTTTGAAGGCATTTCATTTGAGCTTAAGCATACTTGTATAGAAATGTTATATTCCATACCTGGAATCAAGTCGGGACACCTCTCGTCATCTAGCATGGACAGTGGAGCATAACCTTCTCCACTGGCTTTTAAAGTTAGGCTTTCTTCCCTATAAGGGTAAAAAGGATGAATTAAGTCCTCACAAATTCTACCTTTTAACTTAAAACAATGAGAACCAGAAAGTAATAATTTCAACTTATTTTAATATTAAAAGTTGAGTATTTGTAAATCGGTGTATAAAACCTCAGTACCAAACAAAAGGCAAAATCAGTTTACGGTGAGATAAAGTTTATGGTTAACAATAAGCTTTGATTCTTGAAATTTTCAGATGAGTTAAAGTCCAAGCACTGTTTTAACGTTTCTCAGAGCTGTAGCTTTACAGTGGCACAGCGATATGCCGTTCGATACCTGTGGTAGCCAAAGCACAAATAGCCCATGGTGTTGCTTTGTGCTTAACTATAAGTAAAGAAACAATCTCAGAGCTGCAACATCAAAAAGCGTTAATTAATTAGCAATATTGCTGTTGTATTAGTGCAACGATGAACAGTAGACTATTTGAGCTCTGTTCACGTGGGGTATCAAACCCCGTATTGTAAGTCTAAACTTATCAGTGACCCCTACAAGAAGACCAAGTCAGGATCATAAGTTAGTAAGTTTGTTTTAGAAATGAGATGATTTGTTTGCAGAAGTATATAAAGGTAATTAAAACGTCACAAAAGGATGAGTGATTCATTTATTCTTCGTGTGTCTTCAAGTGCATTATTTCAACCTACTTGCTGTTAGCAAGAAGGAAAACGAAAAAAACCAAAACCCTGTAGAAATCTCTTATGATAAATCGTGAAAAATTTATGAAAAATGCGTGAAATGGAAACCGGCTCTACAAATAGTTTTTATTCCCACGTATTCTCATGTCACATTTGTTTCTTAGATAAGAATGAAAACTTCGCTACTGGTTGTTCAGCTTTATTAATGTTGTGACGCCATGCACTTAGTGACTCTACACTTGAAATACATGCTCCTATATAAATCAATAAACATTGTTACGATCCTTTCACTTTGACAAATATAAAAGACTATTTTGAAGAAGTTTAATTGTAAAGCCTGCTGTTATTTTATATGATGAAGACCTTCAGACAACTTTAAAACACGGTAATAAATGTGTACTTGCCTCCAACTGGATTAGCAATAAGCATATTGACTGTTAAGCTGACAAACACGTTTCAATTCTTTGGGTGGGTACAACGCAGATATCCCGTTACGTAGCTTTGTCTTGGACAACAAATGAACACAATTAAATAATAGAAAGAATTATGTTTTTAAAATTCCCACTTATCGGTTAGCAAAACTTTTATTTTGTTTCCAACGTTTTAATATCCAGACTTAGGCTTAAATGATTTGTTTTTTGTACTTACGTTTGACAGTTCATTGATAGATTACCTTACTGTTGTTATTGGTCAATCGTATGTTTGTAGATTACTATTAGTGTAACTTCTCACGTGATTCTTTTTTTTAATTAAATTCTGTTAGCACTGATTCTGATGATGGCAGATGAAATGTTTTGAACAAAATAAATAAAAGTTTCTCTACCTGCAACCAATGAAAAGTTCTGTAACAAAATGGGTTAAAGATGGACGAGTAGCGTTAGCGCTTGGTTGATCCACTTTACGTTATGAACCAGTCATTGTAACGTTTGGTTGATGCACTTTACGTTATGAACCAATGTCATTGTGACGTTTGGTTGATCCACTTTACGTTATAAACCAATGTCATTGTGACGTTTGGTTGATCCACTTTACGTTATGAACCAATGTCATTGTAACGTTTCGTTGATCCACTTTACGTTATGAACCAATGTCATTGTAACGTTTCGTTGATCCACTTTATGAACCAATGTCATTGTAACGTTTGGTTGATCCACTTTACGTTATGAACCAATGTCATTGTAACGTTTGGTTGATCCACTTTACGTTATGAACCAATGTCATTGTGACGTTTGGTTGATCCACTTTACGTTATAAACCAATGTCATTGTGACGTTTGGTTGATCCACTTTACGTTATGAACCAATGTCATTGTGACGTTTGGTTGATCCACTTTACGTTATGAACCAATGTCATTGTAACGTTTCGTTGATCCACTTTACGTTATGAACCAATGTCATTGTAACGTTTGGTTGATCCACTTTACGTTATGAACCAATGTCATTGTAACGTTTGGTTGATCCACTTTATGAACCAATGTCATTGTAACGTTTGGTTGATCCACTTTACGTTATGAACCAATGTCATTGTAACGTTTGGTTGATCCACTTTACGTTATGAACCAATGTCATTGTGACGTTTGGTTGATCCACTTTACGTTATGAACCAATGTCATTGTGACGTTTGGTTGATCCACTTTACGTTATGAACCAATGTCATTGTAACGTTTGGTTGATCCACTTTACGTTATGAACCAATGTCATTGTGACGTTTGGTTGATCCACTTTACGTTATGAACCAATGTCATTGTAACGTTTCGTTGATCCACTTTACCTTATGGACCAATGTCATTGTAACGTTTGGTTGATCCACTTAATGAACCAATGCCATTGTAACATTTGGTTGATCCACTTTACGTTATGAACCAATGTCATTGTGACGTTTGGTTGATTCACTTTACGTTATAAACCAATGTCATTGTAACGTTTGGTTGATCCACTTTACGTTATGAACCAATGTCATTGTAACGTTTCGTTAATCCACTTTACGTTATAAACCAATGTCATTGTAACGTTTGGCTGATCCACTTTATGAACCAATGTCATTGTAACGTTTGGTTGATCCACTTTACGTTATGAACCAATGTCATTGTAACGTTTGGTTGATTCACTTTACGTTATGAACCAATGTCATTGTAACGTTTGGTTGATCCACTTTACGTTATGAACCAATGTCATTGTGACGTTTGGTCGATCCACTTTACGTTATGAACCAATGTCATTGTGACGCTCCATGGTGTGCTGTGATGGCTAATTTGTCAAACGTCGGATCTAAAGTTTATAGTAGTTTTGTAATGTAATATATGCACTTTGAAATGGTGGGAGGAGTTATATCTGTGATAATGAATCTCTCTATTGGTAAAAGGAGTTATATCCGTGGTAATGAATCTCTCTACTGGTGAGAGAAGTTATATCTGTGATAATGAATCTCTCTACTGGTGAGAGAAGTTATATCTGTGATAATGAATCTCTCTACTGGTGAGAGGAGTTATATCTGTGATAATAAATCTCTCTATTGGTGAGAGGAGTTATATCTGTGATAATAAATCTCTCTATTGGTGAGAGGAGTTATATCTGTGATAATAAATCTCTCTATTGGTGAGAGGAGTTATATCTGTGATAATAAATCTCTCTACTGGTGAGAGAAGTTATATCTGTGATAATAAATCTCTCTATTGGTAAAAGGAGTTATATCTGTGATAATGAATCTCTCTACTGGTGAGAGAAGTTATATCTGTGATAATAAATCTCTCTACTGGTGAGAGAAGTTATATCTGTGATAATAAATCTCTCTATTGGTGAGAGGAGTTATATCTGTGATAATAAATCTCTCTACTGGTGAGAGAAGTTATATCTGTGATAATAAATCTCTCTATTGGTGAGAGGAGTTATATCTGTGATAATAAATCTCTCTATTGGTGAGAGGAGTTATATCTGTGATAATAAATCTCTCTACTGGTGAGAGAAGTTATATCTGTGATAATAAATCTCTCTATTGGTAAAAGGAGTTATATCTGTGATAATGAATCTCTCTACTGGTGAGAGAAGTTATATCTGTGATAATGAATCTCTCTACTGGTGAGAGAAGTTATATCTGTGATAATAAATCTCTCTATTGGTGAGAGGAGTTATATCTGTGATAATAAATCTCTCTATTGGTGAGAGGAGTTATATCTGTGATAATAAATCTCTCTACTGGTGAGAGGAGTTACATCTCTGATAATGAACCTCTCTATTGGTGAGAGGAGTTATATCTGTGATAATGAATCTCTCTACTGGTGAGAGGAGTTATATCTGTGATAATGAACCTCTCTATTGATGAGAGAAGTTATATCTGTAGTAATAAATCTCTCTACTGGTGAAAGGAGTTATATCTGTGGTAATAAATCTCTCTATTGGTTAGAGGAGTTATACCTGTGATAATAAATCTCTCTACTGGTTAGAGAAGTTATACTTGTGATAATAAATCTCTACTGGTTAGAGTAGTTATAACTGTGATAATAAATACCGCTATCAGCGACCAAAGTTATACTTGTCATATTCAAACCAATTTTTCAACTTAGAATAACACCAGTTTACCCTCCTTCTGGTCCCCATTCTGTTGTAGGGATGGTCATGTTTGAACTTTAAAGGTTTTCAAACTGAACTTTGAGCCCATGTGTCATATACAAGTCTATCGAGGTTGGAAATACTAAATATTACGCCTATTATTTTGTTTGTGTGGTAGCCAGAAGTTTGTATTTTATATGCTCATTTACCATATTAAGTCCTTACATACACCCACAGCACTTTTCAAATTCACATCGAAGTTTTTTTTCGATAAATTCATAGTTACAATGAAAAAAAGCAAGTATTACTATGTTAACTACCTCATAACTATAAAATAAGTTTAGGAATAACTGCATAAAGTTTTGAAAGATTTTAAAAGTTTGTAATGCATGTTAAATCTACACATGTTTAAGACGAATTTTCTAAACTTTGGGATACTCTTTCAACATTAGTAGAAGGAAAGGTAGAAAGAACTAATAATCAGAAGGTGCTATTTCGTTTTTACTATTAAGAGACTTTAAAGGTTTTAAACCTTGTTTATAGATGGTTTAAATGTGATACAAAATCATATCTGCTCCTTTCCTTCCTCAGACAATTCGAAACTCTCTTCAAGTTTTATACTGGTTAATGTATACGTATATATACTATTATTCTATTTATCTCGTATCCACTTTAAAACGGAGTCAGTTCGTTTCATCACAAGTTTCCGAACTTCTCTGTTTAGCTTCACTGGGAAGACACTTAAAAGCAACATGCTTCAACAGGAAATCAGAAAATGACAAGTCTCATATATAAGAAATGCAGAAATACTTCGATGATGGCCCGCTCCACTGGGTGAAATGAAAATAAAACAACCGCATGATAAATACAAGTAAACTGTTGGACATTTGCAAGAAAAAGACAAATAATTTGGTCATCATTTTGGTGCAATGACCTTCATTGAGACCACAATCATCCTCGTTTGACCACAAATTTGACAAAACAATTATTTTCTCCTTACATACATAGATTCCAATAATTTATTTCTGTGATAGACACTTCTTTCTTTTTTGTCTTTGATTCTCAACAATTCCGCAATATATTAAAGCTTTAAAGATACAGTAATTAGTTGTGTTTGAATCAAACCAAATGGTATAACAAACACTATGGAATATTTAATGAATAGACGAACTGACGAACAGAGGTATATTGCTCTTGAAACAAACTGATGAGTAAATAAACTGTTATTAATGAAGGGCAGATTAAGTCTTCTAGAACTAACTTCAAGATAAAACAACCTCTATTACGCTGTGGAACATTAAGGTGAAACGAACATGGCCTTTAGTGTATGTTGCATAGTGTAGTCTAGCTACACCTACAATTAAATCACCACGTTTAGAACTTATCAAAGAGATGACTGTATTAAAACTCAGTGAAAATTTGCTTCAAGTGGTTGCTATATATCAAGCCAGTTGTTTCTGAGCTAATTCAGTAGACTGTCTCTCTAACTGATGGAGGTAAAATATTACCAACGTCTATTAAATAATGCAAACATATATATATCCAAACACACGTATAATTAATTTAATAATTAATTAGAGAATGACTGCAGAATAGATAATATTATTTCAATGAATATGTAATTAATAAACCAGAAACATGTTAATCTTCCCAACTCCTACTTTTTCCATGGAATTACAGATAAACAAATTATAAATAGGTTGCCCTTACATTATCATACTAGGCTTGTCTTAGAGATTGATGTTATTGTTTAAGTTTGCTTTAAATATTGAAAATGGAATCTGTCGAGTTCCGAATCTGTGTCTTCTTTTACTGTAAATAAACAATGTTGTTCATCGTACGTTTTACCTTCCTGTGGAAGTAGGATTGTAAAACCAACGAAAATTGAGGTATTCAGTTGAGACTTGTCCCATAAATATTCATCTCAAGACATGACGAAAAAATGAAATCGAAACGTTTATGAAGACAAAACGTGATTAAACCTATTTAAAGTGGCTCCCCCTACAAAATAAAAAGCATCAAGAAATTAAAAGTTTCCCTTTTGGTCATTTGGATACTACTCCATATTGATGTGCTACGCATGCTCGCGAGTTATTTCGATGTATTCGCTTAAAATAGTGTTTCATATATATTTTTACAATATAAAAGAATAAAAAAAATATATATTATAAAATATTCCAGCTTGGAACATACTTTTATAGCAAGGATATTGGTAACCTAGTTGCTAAACAGTTGTTGCCATGACAATGAAGAGTTAACTTTCGCAGCAAAGATATTGGAACTTAGTTGCTACACAGTTGTTGTATTAACAATGGAGAACCCAAGTGACATTTCGATTTTTTTTCTTACCTGTTTTCCTCTCCATTGTTGGTGGCAGCTTACGTGAATAAAAGATATTATCAAAATTTAATAATAAAAATATGAAAGCAAACACGTACATTTTGCCACAACTTGTAATGTAAAGCAGTATCTAATCTGTTATAATAAACAGATTTCCATTCCTTTAAATTACAAATACTCTTGTGATTTTCGTACATTTTAACTGAATACATTGTTCTTTTTTTCTCTAAACAAAGGCTTATCGGAATGTAAAGAAATTCACTACAACACTATAAATATTCCTTTAACCTGTATGTACATATCTCATACGAGAGGTCCTATTAAGTGTAAGTTCACTAGCACTCAGTCAGCTAATCACATATTTTTGTTGTTAACTCACTAAACTTAAAATGCTGTTAAACAATTCCATGATGGGGAATGTGGATATTTGTAAAATTTTGTGAGGAGCTTTATTGGGTCTATAAGAAGTTATATACAGGGTGGCCCATAAGTCTCTACCCATCCATATGTTATTATGTTATATTCAATTACGCATGTATTATAAATTTGTTTCTTTTTTTCACAGAAATATGGCCATGTAAGTCCATTTACACTTGAAGAGCGTATTGTGACAAGTACGTGGGTACATGAGCGCAAGAATACTGGTGGTGATACACTGGATACATAAGATATATGGATGGGTAGGGACTTACGGGCCACCCTGTACAAATTATCAATCTTTCATTTTGTGTTTCGTGGTTTTTTGGGGTATTTTGTATTTTTTATAATTACATAAAAAAGAAGCAGCATTCAGATAAACTTTCATTAGTCGCGAATTACAAGTGATTTTATAATATTCAAGAAACATGAACAACAGATATTTGATTTCAAAGAGGAAATTGGTCTATTTAACAGTTCTTTCTACAAATATCTCTCTTTGTTAGCACTTATAGTGGGTCTGGCATGGCCAAGCGTGTTAAGGCATTCGAATCGTAATCCGACGGTCGCAGGTTCGAATCCCGGTCGCACCAAACGTGCTCGCCCTTTCGGCCGTGGTGGCGTTATAATGTGACGGTCAATCTCACTATTTTTTGGTAAAAGAGTAGCCCAAGAGTTGGCGGTGGGTGGTGATGACTAGGTGCTTTCCTCGAGTCTTACACCACTAAATTAGGGACGGCTAGCACAGATAGCCCTCGAGTAACGTTGCGCGAAATTCAAAACAAAAACGAGCACTTATAGTATTTTGCAAAAGAGTTAAGACAAAGTCAAAGTTTAAATTTTGAAACTTAGTGGAAACGCTTAAGTTCAGCAAATAGCTAATTTTTTGTGTCCCTTTTTTGTTTTAATCACTGTAGACAGTCTTTTAGGCATCGTTGAAACATATTTAATCAACCAACCTTTGGAATTTTACTCCAAATGTCTCTAATTCACTCCCATAAATTTTTTTCTGGACATGACTTTTGATTTAAGTTTTTGATCTATCAATATATTGATCGTCGATAAAGCAGAGAGTTCGTATGAAAGCTTTACGTGGTGCTGATTGGTCACTCTGACAAAATGCTGCAGATTTGAAATGTTCCCTAAACAGTGTCAAGTACGCCCTAAATCGCGATACAGAGACACGTAAATTCGAAAATAGTGAAGGAAATAGCAGAGACAGAACACCTAATGATACTGTTGTTAAGAATTTCTTTATTTACATCGCTTTTGAAACAGAAATACGACTGACACTGGTCTCAACCACGAGATAAAGGATCATGTACCAAATGACAGGCAGTGTCCACATCTAGAGAAGACTCAACGGAAATTGAACATTTGGTCGTGTAGCAGTTATAAAACCTTTACTTCTATCTTCAATTATTGTCAAGTGACTAAAATGTGCAGAAAGTACAAAAACTGAACTGCTGATGATTGGAAAACGGTGTTGCGGACAGATGAGTCTAAATAAGAAATATTTGTTAAAGATTGTACGTCCGGCGGAAATAGGTGAAAGATACTTAACCTAATGCACATGAAGAATAGGAAGTAATGTGATGGTTTGAGGGTTTTTCTACTGAGATGACAGGAAATATTTGTAGAATAGATGGAATAATGAACCAACGTAAATACCATCAGATATTAATCCGTCATGGTATTCCCAGTGGTTTCTGTATTGTTGATAAAGGATTGATACTAATCCATCATGGTATTCACAATGGTTTGTGTATTGTTGGTAAAGGATTGATACTGATCCATCATGGTATTCACAATGGTTTGTGTATTGTTGATAAAGGATTGATACTAATCCGTCATGGTATTCACAATGGTTTGTGTATTGTTGGTAAAGGATTGATACTAATCCGTCATGGTATTCCCAATGGTTTGTGTATTGTTGGTAAAGGATTGATACTAATCCGTCATGGTATTCCCAATGGTTTGTGTATTGTTGGTAAAGGATTGATACTTATCCATCATGGTATTCCCAATGGTTTGTGTACTAATGGTTTAGGATTGATACTCATTCGTCATGGTATTCCCAATGGTTTGTGTATTGTTGGTAAAGGATAGATACTAATCCGTCATGGTATTCCCAGTGGTTTGTGTATTGTTGGTAAAGGATTGATACTAATCCGTCATGGTATTCCCAGATGTTTCTGTATTGTTGGTAAAGAATTGATACTCATTCGTCATGGTATTCCCAATGGTTTGTGTATTGTTGGTAAAGGATTGATACTCATTCGTCATGGTATTCCCAATGGTTTGTGTATTGTTGGTAAAGGATAGATACTAATCCGTCATGGTATTCCCAGTGGTTTGTGTATTGTTGGTAAAGGATTGATACTAATGGTATTCCCAGTGTTTCTGTATTGTTGGTAATGTCATTCGTATTCGCATTGATACTCATCCGTCATGGTATTCCCAATGGTTTGTGTATTGTTGGTAAAGGATTGATACTTATCCGTCATGGTATTCCCAATGGTTTGTGTACTAATGGTTTAGGATTGATACTCATTCGTCATGGTATTCCCAATGGTTTGTGTATTGTTGGTAAAGGATTGATACTAATCCGTCATGGTATTCCCAGTGGTTTGTGTATTGTTGGTAAAGGATTGATACTAATCCGTCATGGTATTCCCAGTGGTTTGTGTATTGTTGGTAAAGGATTGATACTAATCCGTCATGGTATTCCCAATGGTTTGTGTATTGTTGGTAAAGGATTGATACTAATCCGTCATGGTATTCCCAGATGTTTCTGTATTGTTGGTAAAGAATTGATACTAATCCGTCATGGTATTCCCAATGGTTTGTGTAATATTGGTAAAGGATTGATACTAATCTGTCATGGTATTCCCACTGGTTTGGGTGTTGTTTATAAAAGATTTATACTAACCCATCAGGGTATTCCCAGTTGTTTGTGTATTGTTTATAATACTAATTCGTCATGGTATTCCCAGTTGTTTGTGTATTGTTTATAATACTAATTCGTCATGGTATTCCCAGTTGTTTGTGTATCGTTAGTAAAGGATTAATACTAATCCGTCGTGGTATTTCCAGTGGTTTATGTATTATTGGTAAAGGATTCTTTATTACTTTTATTGCTGTTAACACTGAAGGTTATATTGGTTATGAAGGATATTTTTTGACATTGATGCATGTGTGTGTTTCTTAGCAATATTTTTAGAAAACGGCGAAATGGAATTTGACAAAAGTTGGTATATCTTTGTTCAATGACCCATTTCAGAAGAGATGGGTTTCTGTAGGTTAAAGGTCATTTATATCCAGAAAATGATTATATCTTAACATAGGAACTATTTTTTTCACACTATTTTTGCAGTAAAAATCACTAGATATTGATTAAACTTGGGGAAATTATGTAGAATATAATTAGTTACTTATCTCCCAAAAACAGTAAATGTCTGTTGATAAGTGCGGACGTATGAAGACATTTTCATATCATTTAACAACAGAATATGATCAACGCTGAGTTGTTGAGAACGCCTTCTGCTAACACAATAAAACTACAACAGCTGTCACTAACATATTAAACAAACTACAATTTTAACTGATACAGAAAACATTCAAAGACTGTCACTAATATAACAAACATGCCACAACTGTCACTAATAGAATGAAATTACAACTATCACTAATACAATGAAATTACAACTATCACTAATACATCAAACATACAGAAACTGTCACTAATATTACAAAAACACTACAACTGTCACTAGTACAATAAACATAGTATAACTGTCTAATACAGCAAACGAACTACAACTGTCACTAGTACAATAAACATAGTATAACTGTCTAATACAGCAAACGAACTACAACTGTCACTAATACACCAATCATACAGAAACTGTCTGTAGTACAACAAATACATTGCTGGCCAAAATCTTGATGCCCATGAACAGAAAGAAAAATTATGTATTTTGCGTTGTTAGATTCAACCACTTATTTGAGTAGAGCTTCAAAAGACGAAAATAAGAAAATGGGAAAAACAACAACTCACAATTGCCCTTAAGATTTTGGCCAGCAGTGTATGTATATATATATATATTCATTTCTCTGTGTCAGTACACGTGTTTTTTTTTAATAACTAGAACACTAACATTCTAGTTAAGCTATTCTGGGATTTTTATCCAAGGGTGACTAAACCTCGTCGCGCCAAACATGCTCGCCCTCTCAGCCGTGGGGGCGTTATAAAGTGACGGGCAATCTCACTATTCGTTGGTAAAAGAGTAGCCCAAGACTTGGCGGTGGGTGGTGTTGACTAGCTGCCTTCCCTCTAGTCTTACACTGCTAAATTAGGGACAGCTAGCGCAGATAGCCCTCGAGTAGCTTTGCGCGAAATTCAAAACAAGACTAAACTATATCATCATAACTGTCTTTGTGTTCCTGTTTTAACAAGTACTTCAAGTTCATTACCAAGTAAAGAACTTCTATAAAATTCGTTTTCTACTTCGACTGGTTGACTTCAATGGCTTTAAATTCGGTAATTTATATTTTTAAGACTTTAATGTTATTTTGTGTTTATTATCGTGTTTCATAAACGAGTTTTCTTACTTTTTCCCAACGACAACATAGTACGGATATACATAAATAGTGTTTCATCATAAAGCTGTTTGTTTCTATTCATTCAAGAAGTTTAGGCACTTTCTTTTGTTTAGAAATAACTAGTTTTCTATAAATCACTGGATGAATTCTTTACTGTAATTAATATGTTATCTTTCTTTTAATTCGATGCTTCATGAAACAGATTTATTCTTATATTCTGATTTATTTAATGTATTTATTCTTAGCATGGATAACCTGATATAGGAATACTTAGCTATAAATTATAATTCATCATTTTCTTTCTTTTAAAATGCGATATAATTATAAAAAACATGAACTAAATCATTTTAAGGTTCATCAAAATGTAAGCTCCGATAGAAATAAACGGAGATCTGTCCTAAGTGAGTTAATATGTCTTAATTATAGCTCCATAGTATATTCAACATTTTAGTTTAATTTTTAGATTTACCACTTATAAAATAAATCTTAAAAGGAACTCAGTATTAAACTATATGTTACTAGTATTAGCCTGAATGAAAATATACATACAAATTAAAGTTATGTTATTAAAACTAGCTCAGTTGTACATGTAATTAGTAAAAACAAAATGTAACGTAGAGTGAGTTAGAAAATGTAAAGTTTTGACAGTAGTAATGAAAGTGTTTCACCATTATTTAGTCATGTTATATAGACCAGGTAAGATCTATACAAAAGAAAACTACCACAGTAGTTTTAGAATTAAAATACCCAATTAACAATTAATAAGATGTGTTTATAACAAGTCATAACACACGACCTTAAGAAAGAGACAGATATTGTTAAAAACTTTAAGAAACTATTTACCGCAGAAGTTTTATAATTAAAATGCCAAGTGAACAAACTGTGTTGAGAACGAGTCTTACTTAACAAGCCATCTAAAAACTCCATTAAAATATCCAAAAAAGTGAAAGTTTAATTATCGATTCTGTGTAGGAATAATATCCATATAAGTATAGGAATCGAGTCCGATATTCATAAATTGATAAAGTTTATTAACTTAATAACACCCAAACAGTTAATTATTCACAAATAATATTAGTCAGTATCGAGGATAAAGAAATGACGAATATTATAATTCGTGCCTATAAAAGATAAGATAAACTGAGCTTTAAACAGTTGAATTTAAATCACTGGAGATAATCATTAACTTAATTCGTAGTTAAATGTCTAAACAATTTACAGTTAAGGTGGATATTAATTGGATAGTTTCACATATTTCATATATCGTGAACTTTGGAGAGATAATGCTGTTACATTATAATTATTCATTATCTTAATGTTCTCCCTTATTTATTCAGCTCTCAACTCAAATTTATCATTTGTCTAAATAAATAGCCTTTCGTAAGTAAGTTACAATGACATACACCAACAGACTGTTTCCTCAATAATCTGGACGCTCAACTGGGTAGGTTTGAACTACGTGACCTTGCCCATATGGAACTTAGAACAATATACAGGTTGTGAGAATATGAACTGAAACAAATAATATGTACGAAATCCTGTCAACATGAGAAAAAACTGTTCCATTTCATATTAATAAAGAAATTAAGATTATTTCAAGAGGTGAGAAACGCGAGAAAATAATCATTTGCCAAGTTCCTAAATAATATGTTGGTTGGTAATCAAAATATTGTTTCAGTTAATGATATAGAGATCCAATTTGAGCTGAATAGAACAAGGGTTATAAGTGACTTTTGTGTTACGTTAATAAAGTAAGAATGTGGATTTGCTTTCAATTATTTAAGCCTAACAAACGGTTCAGTCATCAATTATAATAAGTAGGAATATTTATTGACTTAGTCAGTAACTTGTCATTACATACACATTTGGCGCGTGTTAATGTTTTGTTTTTTGTTTGATTAAAAAGAAATGTTTAACTCAGCATTTTAATGTATAAGATATTCACGTTGACTTTAAAACATGTCACCTTTCAAAGTCATACTAGTTTGATGAGACACTCGGATGTTGTACCTGTAATGTAACGTTTCAAATTCATAATTAGGCTCATGTTCTATTATTAATTCATAAATCTGTACTGAAACTAAATTACTTTGTTAAAAACATTTATGAAATAGAATCAAAAAATTTTCAAACATAAAATATCAGATAGAACATTCTATTACATGCAAACATTTATTTCGTGGAGATACACTTAGATTTCTTTTACAACGAACCAGAATATTCAGAGAGTGAAATGAAGTTTAAATATTCTACGTTATTTTAAGGTTTTTTTGCTTTATATATATATATATATAGAATTCTCAGTTTTTGAATTTGTCGAATAGTTATTTGTATTTATAAAATTACTTGTATAACTCATATTTTTGTTTCAAGTGATATATCTCCAATCGTAATTTATTATTTGTTCAAAAATGAAAATTTTAATGTTACATTCAATGCGTGATCTCACAATGTTTATGATACAAATCATTAATATCAACTTAAACACTTTTCTTTCTTTTGTACAAATAAAAAAAATGTTTTCATATCTAATGTTACATTACACAGTGAAATAGTCCTTAATATTAAGTTTGTAAGTAAATACATATATTAAAATATAACAGAGATATTTTTATAATCAGTAAGAAAAGACATTTTTCTTCTGAAAACTCAATCGTAATTTTAAAATAATTCTCGGCAACGTAAGTCAGTTTAATTTGAACTATTTATTTTGGAACTTGTATAATAGTTCATCTTCGAGAAGACGATTGTCTGTTTGATTTTTGAATTTCACGTAAAGTTACTCAAGGGTTATCTGCGCTAGCCGTCCCTAATTTAACAGTGTAAGACTAGAGGGAAGGCAGCTAGTCATCACCACCCACCGCCAACTTTTTTACCAACTAATAGTGGGATTGACCGTCGCATTATAACGCCCCCGCGGCTGAAAAGGCGAGCATGTTTGGTGCGACCGGGATTCCAACCCGCGACCCTCCGATTACGAGTCGAACGCCTTAACCCACCTCGAGAAGACAAAATAGTTGCGCAAGACTAGAAAGTCTATGGTGTTTGAACTTGGAGCACATTTCAATTACTGCACAACAAATCTTCGACATGTCTTTTCTGTAGTTGTTATTGTTGTTATATCAATATAGTTTGCACCGATTAAATAAAATAACATATAATGTTAGACGAATCTGCTTCTGTAGTAATAATTAATACCTATCATTCAGTTCATTTTATAATTTAAAAGTAAACGCGAACTATTGTAGTTTCTTGAAATAAAGAGATATACATCTTCGCTTTTGTTACATTCTATTATCATTCAAACAATGTAACCTTATATTTCTAACCAAACAATATAATATTGTATTTCTGACGAAACAATTTAACATTCTATTCCTAACCAAACAATGTAACATTATGTTTTTAAACAAACAATGTACTATTCTATTCCTAACCAAACAATGTAACATTATGTTTTTAAACAAACAATGTACTATTCTATTCCTAACCAAACAATGTAACATTATGTTTTTAAACAAACAATTTAACATTCTATTCCTAACCAAACAATGTAACATTATATTTTTAAACAAACAACGTAATTATCTATTCCTAACCAAACAATGTAACATTATGTTTTTAAACAAACAATTTAACATTCTATTCCTAACCAAACAATGTAACATTATATTTTTAAACAAACAACGTAATTATCTATTCCTAACCAAACAAGGTAACATTCTATCCTAACCTTATTTACGAATACGGTATGATTGCTTCGTTATTCAGTTTCGTGTGTTTAAAGAGATTCCTAAGTTTCAAAATCCAACTAGACTGAAACTTAATCTTTAAGAAAAGTACATGAATAAAGGTAGTAAACATAGCTACTCGATCTGATACAATTCATTCTCATTTATACGAAGCCTAGTATCAATTACGATACCTTAACCTTATTAATTCATGTAACCCTGAGGTACTTGTGTAGTATCGATTACAATAATTTAGCCTTACTAATCCACATAACACTGCTATATCTGTGTAATATCAATTACAATGATTTAGCCTTATTAATTCACACAACACTGCTATCTGTGTAATATGAGTTACAATGATTTAGCCTTATTAATTCACACAACACTGCTATATCTGTGTAATATGAGTTACAATAATTTAGCCTTATTAATTCACACAACACTGCTATATCTGTGTAATATGAGTTACAATGATTTAGCCTTACTAATCCACACAACACTGCTATATCTGTGTAATATCAATTACAATGATTTAGCCTTATTAATCCACCCAACCTTGCTATATTTGTGTATTATCTATTACAATACCTTACCTTTAGTGATTCATACAACCGTTCTCTACTTGTATAGTTTATACAGTAACATACCCGATTTTCTCTTAGCCTTTTGTTTCCTTCTGAATTTTACTCCCAGAAGAATTATTAGTATGACTAGAACCAGTCCACCAGATACAGCGCACAGAAGCACCAAAACAGGCTTGAAGGCTCCACTCCAATCTGTTTCTGGTGCTGAAAGAAAAAAAAAAGAACAGAAACTGATATAAGTTTAGCCCCTAATTGATTAAAATCTCGGATTTTATATATATATATATTTACACGTTGGTTAGGAAACAAATATACTGTAGTCGTTGTAAGACATTCAAAACGTAATTAAAAGAAACGTTTTTAATTTGTTATTACGTAAAAGTTTTAATTGATTTCTTGTACTCAAAACTACAACAACAAATTATTATTATATATCTTAGCAGCTTAGGCAAACTAGGTATTGATATAATGTTACTTAAAGAAACAAACCAGGTACTAAGTTTGTCTGAGAAATCGAAACTCTTTAAGCAAATGATATTTTAAGTCATATAATGTTATTTAGTGGATAAAATCAAACTAGTTTTTCGTGTCAACAAAGATAATTGCGTTGTAGTTTGAAAGTTTTAGTTTTGATAAACGAAGCGAAGTAATAATCACATATTTCTGTTCTCTGTAACGTAAGTGGTTATTGTCGTGGATGAAACGGTTTGAAGTTTCCGTTCTCATTTTTGTTAATCTAATTTTATAAACAATAGTTTGGTAGTTTAAATATAAACTAACATAACTCATGTGTAACTTACAGATTCTAACTAGTTTTGTTGTGTTATTGATATGATATATTTTTATCTAAATTTTAAATATATATATATCACACTATGGAGGTATATTTAGTAGAAGTGAAATATTTGTTAGCTTTGTTTGTTTGTTTTTGAATTTCGCACAAAGCTACTCGAGGGCTATCTGTGCTAGCCGTCCCAAATTTAGCAGTGTAAGACTAGAGGGAAGGCAGCTACTCATCACCACCCACCGCCAACTCTTGGGCTACTCTTTTGCCAACGAATAGTGGGATTGACCGTCACATTATGCACCCCCACGGCTGGGAGGGCGAGCATGTTTAGCGCGACGCGGGTGCAAACCCGCGACCCTCGGATTACGAGTCGCACGCCTTACGCGCTTGGCCATGCCAGGCCCTATTTGTTAGGAATGTGTGTCACTCTGGATATGTCACGTTTATAACATACAAATAAAGTCAGTTGTTGATAACAGTTTTATATCAAAGATCACTACTTAAATATATCAAAATGAAGAACTAACCCAGTAAAGAACACGTCGAATTTAACACAATGTTCCTATTATATTAATTACACTATAATGTTTGATCATTGAGGCACTCTTGGTGTTACCAACAGTTTAAACAGTAATTACAATTATGTAACACAAGACTCGTTCAGCTTAGAAAACCAAGATTAATCATAAATTTATATACTAATGTAAAAGTTTTATATAATAATATGATAATAAAACTAGATGTATTTATCTGGTTTATCCATTATTGTCAACGCTGTAAATAGTGAAAGTGCATTAGCCAATGAAAACATAATAATTCAATTAGAGAACACATAAAACCAAGTGTTTGTTTTATGTACTGTCATCGATTATCTGTTCCTAGAAAAAAAGAAACACGAGCATATCCAAAACTTATGTAATCTTCTTAACAACGTGTTTTGACCAATGGAGAGTCATTAAACGGCTGTGAAAATGCACTTCAGAGCAGCCTGACATATGAAACAAACCACTAGCTGAAAAACATCTGAATGTTTCACTACATAGATGTATGCAGAACTGTAGAAGAAGTAAAAACTTATTTTTATGAAAAATATCATATGATAATGAATAATAAATGAAATAAATAAAATATTAGGATATGTATTCAAACACCGATCCTCTGATTAAAATAACGAACTTAAATGTAACATAAAATCATTGCAACCTGCCTGATGTAATTTTAACCTCTGTCACGTGACACATGGAGCGGGAAAAGGGAAGTTACAAATAAAGTTAAACCATAAGTTACAGCTGAAATATATCCGAGCGATAATAACATTACAGGAAATACACTGTAACAACGATAATGCTTAACAAAAGAAGTAACAATAGAGGTAAATGATACATCTAAAGTACAAATGAAACTAAATTAATGACGTAATGTTATAATTATACATATAGTTTCAACAATATTAACGGATTAAATTAACGAGTGTATCATTATATTACGTTTGTGTTTCGTTAAAGTGCATTATTTAACTATTTTAATTCACGAAAATAAATCACATAGGTACTTATAGTAGTCTGTTTAGTAGAAATTCAGAATAGTTTCAGTGGGACCGGACGCGATGAATTATATTGTTCTACAGGGTGTTCGGAAAGTCACTGTGCACTTATATATTTATCAACAGACATGTTTCAATATAGAATACAGAAGGTAAATATGAATGACAATTATAAGCAATGTTGAAAGTGACCCCAGTTGGCATCAATACAGGTTTGGATCCTTCTTATTTTGTTTCTAAACACCGCTATCTGTTGCTGGCTTGAAATAGACTGAATAAACATATGATTACAAAACTGCACAGTGACTTTCCGAACATCCTGTATAATCACGTTTTCTTGAGACGTTTCGATACAGAGATAACAAGTAAAATATCTTTTCGTTGACTGTAAAAAGAACGTATTACTGGCATAAGCCATTCTTATTTGGGTTTGTGTGGTAAATAGTTAGCACAAAACAAATAATGTAAAACAAAAACAGCTTTCGTTAAATTAGCTTCATACCAAAAAGGTGCTTCAGTTTCTGAACGAAATCAAATATATGAGCACGCACGTTTTCAATAATTTAAAATAAGTTTCGTTATAAGAAGTTTCGAATAATATTAGGTTGAGGAATAATTCGTGAGCGTTTTTAAATAATTTCATTCAAGCATTACATGCAAGACTATACAATACTTCAATGCATGAACACATTACACCCAAAACATTTATTATGATACTTTATTTCATGTAATACCTAGGTATATAGTATGCATTGTTTTAAACGAAATTGCAAGAAATTAAATGCGAAAAGCAGATGGTGTCGAAAATGCTCGATTTTGTCCACTTGACATTCCATTTAATGAGCTGAAAATGAAAGCAAAAATTAAAGACATATGAAAATCAAACACACCATCTATTAGAGCAAAAAATTATCTACCAAATGACATGAAATATTTTGCGAAAGCGTTTCATTTATGAATATATTTTTTTAACTTGAAAAAAACGCTCACGAATTATTCCTCAACCCAATAATAATACGAACTTTCCCTTGTCTTTATTCATTCCTTAAGCAATTCATTGAGAAATACACAACAATTCGTGATGTTCGTGACGTGTAGTGGAAAGTATCTTCAATAATGAACACGTTCTTATTTGTGTTAACTTCAAACATTACACGATAATTGGAGAGTTCTCTAAAGTCTGTCTTATGTACTTTACGGTCACAGCTTACCTGAAATTTCATGGCTAGAATTAAACAAGGTAGATATTTTAGTCGTCCAGGTTTCGCTTCTGCCCTTATGGTTGAACGAGTACACGGTGATTAAGAATTGAGTTCCAGGAGAAAGACCGTGAACACTGAACATGGGGTGAGAGGCCGTGAAATTCGTCACTAGTTTTTTCATCGCAACATTGTACACTTCAAAGACAAACCGTTGATTGAAGCCGTCACTGTAACCTTCCAGGCAGACCACTTCTAAAGCTACAGAAGTCCTGTTATTAATTGTGCAGCTGAGAGGCTTCTGTGGTGTACCTGAAATAAGTTGGTATACTTCAGTGTGTCTTTGAATTGTCATCTGTGGTTTTGTTTTTACTGTTTCATAGATGGTCCATAACAATTTTTGTCTACCCAAAGAGGTAGCAACTAAATACGCATTAGTTCGTTATATGGATCCACGCAATAACGAATCAGCCTCAGCGAACAGACAGACAAATAAATGAGTCGTGTTGATATTGTGAAACAAATCATTAATTAATATTAGCTAAGAATAGACAAGCAGCGCTAATAATGCCACCATAAAAATTACTATAGAAGGAAAATGAGATATTTCTATTATTAGAACTAGAAATTTACCTAGACAATATTTTAAAGAAAATGGTTTAACTGAGATTACGTTAATGACCTAAAGCACAGAATCACAAGATAAATACGTGTACTAGTATTTATTTACACACAAAATTAATTTAGCATAAGCTGAAGTTCAGGCCCAACTTCTTCCAATCGAGGAGTCTCGTCTTCAATCGTTTGTCCGAGGAGGTATTGCACTATTTGTAATTCCTAAACACCGACCATAAAAAAGTAGATTTGATTACTATTAAACACAAACCTGCACAATGAATTATCTATACCACCGCAAATTTAGAAACTACATTTTCAGCGATTCAAGCCTTAAACTCACCGATGAATCACAATGGAGAGCAACACAACAATGTCTGCTCAGTCCTTATCTTAAGATGTATTGTTGATTTACACAAAAGAACACTTTGTATTTTATCCCTATATTTCCGTAAATAACATCCATCAGAAACGTGTTTCATATTAACACGAATAACATACCTTCAATAGGTTGACAATGTTTAAGACATAACTGCTGTTGATCTCAAATAACTAAAATTCACAGCAAGTTCATCAAATGATTCCATTCTAAACTTTTTATGTGCTGTTGAGCTGTAATGTGTAATTATCAAAGAAGTTAATTTTACAAATTAGTACGTTTCAGCTGGACGTACTACAGAACTACAGGTACAATGTAGCCCTAACGTTCTGTAGTATATAATCACATATAATGTAACCAGAATCATTAGTTTCATCATAATGTATTACAATTTTAACCCAGAACTAGAAGAACAATAAAACCCTAAATCTCAGTGGTGTATAATCACATATAATTTAACGAGCATACTTATGTTTATTATCATTTATTGTGGTTTTATTACTAAAATAATCTGGTGTTCTTCACCAGATACGTTTAAAATGCTATAAATCAACAAATCGCTTGTTCTAGTGAATTAAATACTGTGATCGAAAAGAACATTCATTCAATGAGGTTATTTTATGTTCGGAACACTTTCTTGGACATTTTCAACCAAAATAACGGACACTTTTTTAATCACTCTCTTTATGCCACAAATAGAAATGAGGCACTTAGATAATTTTTAACCAAAGTAACAACAAACACGGATATTCCAACATATCTTAATAACTTTTGTACTTCACCCACACTTAAGATCAAAGGTTGGATACTCATATTATGTTTGTTGTTTGATACCTGCGTTAGGTATCCCTAATTTTGCAGTGTGGAAATAGAGGGAAAGTAATTAGTCATTACCACCCACTGCCAACTATTGGAATAGTATTTTACCAACGAAGAGTGTGAATTATCGTCACATTACAACGACCCCACGGCTGAAAGGGTAAGCATGTTTGGTCTAACAGGAATTCGAATCCGCGACCTCCAATCATAAGTCGAGCGCCCTTACAACCTGGCCAGGCAGGGCCTCTCACTTTTTGAACTGATTAGGAAACCAATATTTACTCAGATGTTGTGTTTGGCTTGTTTTGTCCGATTCAACGGTCGATGTTAAATAGTTAACACCTATCGATCTTATGGTTTTCATATATTAACTACGATCATTATGGCTGCATCTTTTACCCTTATATAGAGTACTACCGCAATAAGCACTATATATGAACAGTATAATACATTTTAATATTACTTATGTAACTTCGAAGTCTTATATTGCACCACAGTATTAAAATATAGTGCGTATTATGTTACTGCGCATGAATAAAAAAATACAAAATTTAGATAAAGTGTAAGACGTTATTGTTAAAAACAAAGACATAAGTGTAAAGTATTGTTATAAAAGACAAACATTCCCTTATAAAAATGAAGTAAGGTGTGAAACATTGTTGTAAAAGACCAACATTCCTTCGTAAAAATGAAGTAAGGTGTAAAGTATTGTTTCAAAAAACCAAAATTATTTTACAATGGTAAAGTAAGGTGTAAATTATTGTTTTTAAAGACCAACATTCTTTTTGTAAAATGAAGTAAGATGTGAAACATTGTTGTAAAAGACCAACATACCTTCGTAAAAATGAAGTAAGGTGTAAAGTATTGTTTCAAAAAACCAAAATTATTTTACAATGGTAAAGTAAGGTGTAAATTATTGTTTGTAAAGACCAACATTCTTTTTGTAAAATGAAGTAAGATGTGAAACATTGTTGTAAAAGACCAACATTCCTTCGTAAAAATGAAGTAAGGTATAAAGTATTGTTTCAAAAAAACCCAAAATTATTTTACAATGGTGAAGTAAGGTGTAAATTATTGTTTGTAAAAACCAACATTCTTTTTGTAAAATGAAGTAAGATGTGAAGTATTGTTGTAAAAGACCAACATTCTTTTTGTAAAATGAAGTAAGATGTGAAGTATTGTTTCAAAAAACCAAAATTATTTTACAATGGTAAAGTAAGGTGTAAATTATTGTTTGTAAAGACCAACATTCTTTTTGTAAAATGAAGTAAGATGTGAAACATTGTTGTAAAAGACCAACATTCCTTCGTAAAATGAAGTTGTAAAGTACCAAAATTATTTTACAATGGTGAAATAAGGTGTAAATTATTGTTTGTAAAGACCAACATTCTTTTTGTAAAATGAAGTAAGATGTGAAGTATTGTTGTAAAAGACCAACATTCTTTTTGTAAAATGAAGTAAGATGTGAAGTATTGTTGTAAAAGACCAACATTCTTTTTGTAAAATGAAGTAAGGTGTGAAACATTGTTGTAAAAGACCAACATTCTTTTTGTAAAATGAAGTAAGATGTGAAGTATTGTTGTAAAAGACCAACTTTATTTAAAAAAAAATGATTTACTTGTTTTCTTAGTCCCTTCGAAACAAAATATGTCATTCAGCCATGTTTTTATATTTCAATCAGAAGAAAGTAACAAACATTTGTTACAGGTCTAGTTACAATTTTTTTTGTTGTTGCTGTTCAGAATACAAAGAATCAAACCTGTGACCATCATTCCAATTCCTAACGTAGACGTTCTTTGTACTAAAAGCACATATATACAGTAGCTGAATAAGACACTGACGTGACCAAACAGTCACGTTCTCCGCTTTGACCGTCAAAGCCTTCAGTAAACAAACTATAATAAGAAAACTATGCCTGCTGATTTATGAAAGTTATCTTTGAGTGACAATAATACGAATTTAGAAGAAAACAATCTATATCAGATAGTGTCCCCTTGGGGTACAGACTACACGATACAATACGTAATATGAAAAATAAAAATTCTCATCTGCTGCAATGGAGCATTCAGCTGAAAGCTAAAGTTAACGTAAGGCAGTGGTATTAAAGTGACTGGGACAATAGAGTTTGTCTCTTTTGTGGTGATCTAATATAGCAGCACGTATCATAAACATGTTTAAGACCACGTTTCCTTAATGAATAGACTTTGGCTTGAAACGTCAAAATATTTAGAATATTTTCATGCAAAGCAAACGGTCTCCTAGTGGGACAGCGGTGAGTCAATGAATTTATAATACTAAAATTTGGGGTTTGATACCCGTGGTAGACACAGCTGATAGCCCAGTGTGGCTTTTTTCTTAGAAACCAAATAGAGAACAGCAAATGTATTTTACACACCTGGATTATAAAAAAAAATTATTTGATACATTTTTAAAATCATTAATTTTAAATAACTGTTAACTTCTCTACTAGATAATGTAACTTAACCGTGTGTGCTTATGTTGCATAAATACATTAGCTTAACGAGAAACGTTCTGTAAAAAAAAAAACGTTTCAGGAAGATATACCTGGGTTTCACGTATTTCTACCATTTTGTCTGTTGGGAACAAGAGCTAGCCTAGCACTGTTGTTCAAAGACTAAATGATGCCAGAATTGTAGCGTTTATGAGGAGACCATGGTTAATCAAAATGGTGTCCATTAATGAAAGTCCTAATTTGATAATGGTATTATAAGACTTTCCTTCGTGAAGGAGTTCATTGCGTGATCTTTCGGGAATGGTAAGCAATATTTATGCAAGACAAAGAGCAATGTTTATAGTCATTAGCTTGTACCATAAACCTGTGATTTACGTTAAAGCCATTTTCCCAACGTATCATTTTCTATATATGTTCATAACTGATATTATTCGCGAAACATTTCTAACATGTATGACCTTTACTGGAAACGAACTGATTTTGTTTTATGAAACGTTAAATAGAAATGCAAAAGTGGACGTCAAATATTTGGTCATGTGACTGAAAATATTAATTTGTACCATAAGTACCTAACAGGCTACTCTTTCAGAGTCTATAAACCTTACAATTTTGTTATGTCTGGAAAGTTCAGACTAAATGTTATAGTTCTTCTGAAAAGTTCAGATAAAATAAATCACACCAAACACCAGTTAATAAAAGTTCAGACTAAATGTTATAGTTCTTCTGAAAAGTTCAGATTTAATAATTCATACCAAACACCAGTTATTATTCACGTTATATTAAGAAAAAAGATAAAGTTTAATTAATTTCAAAGTAAATATAAATATATATTTATATAAAACATAATTATGCATGTATAACGTGAGCAAACGACAGTTTTTATATGATAGAACCTTGTTACTGACTAAACAGAGCTAGTATTAAGATTTTTACTATTATTTAAATGTTCATTGTTACTTAGATTTTTAAATTACTTAAATGTGCACTATGTAGCAAAAACGGCTCGTTTAAGTTAAGAAAATATTTTACGTAGAAGAGCGAACAACGTTTCGACCTTCTTCGGTCATCGTCAGGTTCACAAAGAAAGAAAGAGGTAACTGACCGGAAGCTGACCACATGTTTGGAAGGGATTGTGTAACTGAGTGTTGGAATGAAGAGGGCGGTGTGAGATGTTTGAATATATAATTTTATTTATTATATTTAATATAGGTGTAAAGGCGTTCCTTTATATTGGTTTATTTTGGGTTTAAATTGTTGTATAAGTAAGGCTTCTTTAATTTTGCGTTTGTTTATGTTTGTTTCTTTATTTAGTATTTGAGTGTTTTCTATGGTTATGTCGTGTTTATTTGATTTGCAGTGTTCGAAAACATGTGAAGGTGACTTTTTATGTTCTTTGAATCTGGTTTCCATTTTTCTACTTGTTTCTCCAATATAGAAGTCGTGGCAGTTATCACATTGTATTTTATAAATAATGTTGGTGTGGTGTTTGTCAGTGTAGTTTTTACATAGTATAGACCTTAGTTTTGTGCCTGGTTTTTGAATAAATTTGGTATTAATTGGAATGTCATATTTTGTTACTAGTTTTTGTCAAATGTTGGATATTTCTCTGCTGACGTCGGGAATATATGGCATGCAGTAGTATATGGTTTCGTGATTTTTTGATTCGTGAGATATATTTAATTTTGTTGGTTGATTTTGCTTTCTGTCTAAGTGTGTGCGTATAATGTTTTCTACGGTTTGTGGAGGAAACTTATTGATGTTGATGAAGTATTGTTTTATTTTGTCTAATTCATTATAAATTTTATCTGGTGAGCATAGTTTTATGGCTGTGTTTATTTGGTTTCTTAGTATGTTGAGTGTTTGTTTTGTTTCATGTGCTGAGTCCCAAGGAATGTATAGTCCAGTATGGGTGATTTTTCGGTGGATTTCTGTTTTTAATTGTGTGTCGGTTCTTGAAATTTTAAGGTTAAGAAATAATATTTAATTGCTTTCTTCCTGTTCACATGCGAAGTTAATGTTGGGATGTATAGAGTTAATGTGATTGAAAAAATTGTGTGTTCTGTAGATATGAATCCCGCAACCGTGTCATCTACATATCTGTACCAGTATAGTGGTGGATGTAATGCTGTGTTAATTGCTTGTGTTTCAACTTGTGTCATAAAAATATTGGCTAAAACTGGTGATACTGGGTTGCCCATGCTTAGGCCATTTGTTTGTATATAGTTGTGGTTGTTGAACATGAAGTTTGTTTTTATCGTAGTGAATTCTATGAGAGTTGCTAACTGGTTACTGGGAATTTCTATAGTTGGGTTAGGGTCTCGGAAATAGAGTTCTAAGGCTATCTTGCAGGCTTCAGCGGTTGGAACTTCTGTAAAGAGGGATACAACATCGAAACTGGCCATTAAGGCTTTATGATTAAGTTAATTTAGATTAGACTTGAAATTAAAAGAGTCTTTGATGAATGAGCTGGCTGATGTTACATATTTGGAGAATTCCCATGCTATGTATTTACCAAGATTGTAATTAAACGATTCATATGTGGACATTATTGGTCGTAATGGACAATCTGGTTTATGAGGTTTGGAGATGCCGTATATTTGTAGTGTGCATGAGTCGGTTTTACTACCTACCTACCTACATTCCTACCTACCTACATTCCTACCTTCCTACATTCTTACCTACCTACATTCCTACCTACCTACATTCCTACCTACCTACATTCTTACCTACCTACATTCCTACCTACCTACATTCCTACCTACGTAAAACCGACTCACGTACACCACAAATATACAAAAATCCAGTTAATACCAAATTTATTCAAAAACCAGGCACAAAACTGAGGTCTATACTATGTAAAAACTACACTGACAAACACCACACCAACATTATTTATAAAATACAATGTGATAACTGTCACGACTTCTATATTGAAGAAACAAGTAGAAAAATGTAAACCAGATTCAAAGAACATAAAAAGTCATCTTCACACGTTTTCGAACACTGCAAATGAAATAAACACAAAATAACCATAAAAAACACTCAAATACTAAATAAAGAAACAAACATAAACAAACGCAAAATTAAAGAAGCCTTAGTTATACAACAACTTAAACCGAAAATAAACCAATATAAAGGAACACCTTTATATATATAATAAATATAATAAAATAAAATTATATATTCAAACATCTAACACCGCCCTCTACATTCCGACACTCAGTTACATAACCCCTTCCAAACATGTGGTCAGCTTCCGGTCAGTTACCTCTTTCTTTCTTTGTGAACTTGACGATGACCGAAGAAGGTCGAAACGTTGTTCGCTCTTCCATGTAAAATATTTTCTCAACCCAAACGAGCTGTTTTTACATATATATTTCTCTACAAGTGGGTTTTCTCGACATCACTGATTAAATGTACACTGTTGCTTAGACTTTTAGTATTACTTAAATGTACACTGTTACTTAGATTTTTAATATTTCTTAAATGTACAGTTACTTAGATTTGTTATATTTACTCAAACAGTGAAAGAGTCTTGCAGCGACCTCTACCTCTAAACTAACGATACTTCTACGAAATCCATAAATTGATTTATTCAAGTCTCGCCAATTCTTTCAGCATTAGTTAATTTGGTAAGAGGAATAAGAAAACCGAAGTAAGCCTTCTTTCCAAACGTTGCGCAGTGAGTTCCTGATATCCAGGCACATATTCATGTTTTACTTATCTCATTTGTATTAAATGTAAAGTTGTCTATTTTATCTTTCGTTTTGGCCTTCCTTACAACAAAAACCTTCCCTACAGTCAGGTCAATTTTATTGTGTTATGTCACTTGTATTAATGTCATTTTACAGACATTTGTCATTGGTAAGTTCATTTATAGTTTAAAAGTAATTCCTCATAACAAACAACAACAAACATACACATGAATGCAACTCCTTCCGCCGATTAAACATCAACGTACCGTAACCACATTCCTAAAACAAAGAGACATATTTATTTACCTGTACTGAGTGTTACGTGCCGAATATAACATGGCTGACATGTTACGTGTATACGTAACATCCAAGGCTTCTGAATTATACGAATCAGACAAAACTATTGACAAATAAACGTTGTCACTTCATAGTATACATTGGTTATAGTATATCGTACACAGTAAGAATATAATGTTATAACCTCATGTATACAGTAACGATATAATGTTATAACCTCATGTATACAGTAACGATATAATGTTATAACCTCATGTATACAGTAACGATATAATGTTATAACCTCATGTATACAGTAACAATATAATGTTATAACCTCATGTATACAGTAAGAATATAATGTTATAACCTCATGTATACAGTAACGATATAATGTTATAACCTCTTGTATACAGTAAGAATATAATGTTATAACCTCTTGTATACAGTAAGAATATAATGTTATAACCTCATGTATACAGTAACGATATAATGTTATAACCTCATGTATACAGTAAGAATATAATGTTATAACCTCATGTATACAGTAACGATATAATGTTATAACCTCATGTATACAGTAAGAATATAATGTTATAACCTCATGTATACAGTAACGATATAATGTTATAACCTCATGTATACAGTAACGATATAATGTTATAACCTCATATATACAGTGACGTAATCATACCACACCTGTGAATATAATGTTATGACCCCATTTATAGAGTAACGTTGTTGTAACTCACTTATGGATATAATGTTATCACCCCATTTATAGAGTAACGTTGTTGTAACTCACTTATGGATATAATGTTATAACCTAATGCATAAGGTTACATTGTTGTAATTCACCTGTGAATATAATGTTACAACCCCATGTATACATAACTTTGTTGTAACTTACCTGTGCATATAATTTTATAACCCCATTTATACAGCAACGTTCTTGTAACTCACCTGTAGGTATAACTTTATAAGCACATGGGTCTGTCTGAGAGCCTATTTCGTTTCTACCCCAACATAGTAATATGCCGTAATGGTAGTGTTTCCTCGGAGTAAAAACAGCAACACTTTTTGTTAGGTTACTCTCAAATGTTAACGAATCTACGACATCTTTGGAGTCGTTGAATGACCAATGAAACGTGACTTCAGGTGGTTCTGCCTCAACATTACAGTGAATGTTTATTGGTTCGTTGAGTGATGCTCCGTAAACCACTTGCTGATTCGGTTTACAAACCGGAGGAACTGAATATAAATCATAAGGTTAACTCTTTAACTTCATTATAAAGCAGAATGCAAAATGTCACTAAATATAGTTTCCATTTAAATTAGCGTTTTAGCCCTAATTTAAAGGGAAGAAAAATATATTTCTCATTTAAATATATATTATAAATTTATAGTAAAGCAAGTTACAAAAAATTTTCTTTGTCAGAATATCAAACAAAGAAGTTGAATAATTAGTTGTGTTTTTTTTCATGTATACGTTATGAATCTTATCATAAAGTTACTTGTTATCAACTATCACAACAACTTTAATAGTCCAAATCTAACAAAAAGTCAAAAAGCATTGATAAAGTAAACTGTTCTAATTTAACAGTTATCAATAACATTTCGAAAATTCTTTAATTTTAAAATATCGATATAAAGACGCTTTAATAATACAATAGTTGTCATAAAGCTTCTAACACCAGAGGGCATGACGTCACAATAACATTCCTCCAATAACAACTGCAACTTACTGGGAAACAACGCCAAGTGTCTGGATAGGTGTAAACGAAATTTCAAACTTGTAACATGCCTTGCGTAAGACTTACTGTTATTACAAGCTAACAACAAATGGTTCCTTACAACCTTCCGATTTGATGAGTGCGTTTGTTTTTAATAGAAAGACATGCAAGCTTCATTGGTACTGTTTCTCAGCGTGATTGAGTGCTTAAATGCTTTAAAAAACTTGTATTTTCTTTCAATAATGTGCAATAATAATTTACTTAATTGTAGTTCGTTACCAAATGCAAAATGTAGAATTGCATAGGATGTTATAAACCATTATATATCTGCAGTTTTAGTTTCTCAATATGTAGAAGTAATAAACTGCTTGCATATCAACATAAGTGTACTTGAAATAACTTCAACCAATCTCTTAGAAGATGCAATAGATTTTAGTCAGAGAGAAGGCTTTTGGAAATAGATGAGATAAAAAATCCACAAAAGAATAAATTATGTTTCACGCTTCCTTCGGCTGTTGTCTCGAAACCCAGCTGCATGAGTATCATGATATTGGAAGGTTTTTTTTTTATCTTCAGCAAAGTAAGCAAGCATGAAAGATTATTATACGTAGAGCCATGTTAACAATTTGTATGCAGCAGTTCGGGTTTTACGGATGTGTGCATCATTGGGGTCTTTTACAAACTCTGTGTACTTGCATTGTATCCGCAATAACACGGGCTCACTCGATCCTTTCCCCTCCGCGTTGGTTGCAACGCACGTGTAGTGTCCTTTCTTAGTCCGGTCGACTCCCTGGAGGGCTAAAGAATGGTTAGTGACAATAATTCCCTCAGATTTGTTCGTATGCAGCTCTATGTCTTCAAACATCCAAACAATTTCTGATACGGGAGGTTTGGCAATGACGTGGCATTCCAAGAATATATCGTGTCCTCTCTTCACAACTGCGTCTGTAAGGTGCCTGGGAATATGAACGCTCACCTTTGGAACATCTAAAAATAACAAAATTATGTTAAGTATTACATTTTTTCTCAGATGAACGAATTAATTATGAGTTGATAAATGTACGGTTCACTTAACGGGGAACTAACAAGTTCTTCGCTGACAATACGTGAGTTGTTCATCGCTGAAGTCAGAAAATAATTTCGTACAAATACTAGCATCGGACGTTAATACGTTGAAGTTACACGGTTTGTACTGTTCGAAATCTATAAACGTTCGTGCTCAAATATCTGTAGTTTTCTGATTAAAAAGCGTTAATCACAGTTGTAACATCTTGGGTTTATAGTATACCAATTGTAACAAACAAACAATATGTGCTGTCTCTTCTCGCGTTGCGTTGGGTTACAAAGAGTTATGCGAGATTCTAGAAATTTCAGCTAAAACCATTTAGCTCTTGTTCGTAATTAAGTACAAAGCCCAAAAATGAGCTATCTGTGTTTTGCTCATCGCGAGTATCGAAAACCGGATTCTAACGTTGTAAGTCCATTGATGTACCGCTGTGCTACTGGAAGGCTTTGGTTTGGTTTGTTTTGAATTTCGCGCAAAGCTATACGAGGGCTATCTACTCTAGCTGTCCCTAATTTAGCAGTATAAGACTAGAGGGAAGACAGCTAGTCATCACTACCTACCGCCAACTCTTGGGCTACTCTTTTACCAACGCATAGTGGGGATTGACCGTCACATTATAACACCCCCACGACTGAAAAGGTGAGCATGTTTGATGTGACGGGGATTCGAACTCGCGACCCTCGGATTATGAGTCGAATGTTTTAACCACCTGGTCATGCCGGGCCGCCACTGGGAGGCATCAGCTAAAACAACAATACGAGAAAACGTTAGTGGTTTCATATAACATATATTGTTGATTCTTACACTTGAGAATCTTCTATAAATTGAGTAAATAGGCAGGAATTTCACAATACAGACTTAAAGCTATAAGTAACGTACATTTCTAAATACACATTTAACTTAAACAAACATCGATATGAAAATAAGGGCCTGGCATGGCCAAGCGCGTAAGGCGTGCGACTCGTAATCCGAGGGTCGCGAGTTCGCGCCCGCGTCGCGCTAAACATGCTCGCCCTCCCAGCCGTGGGGGCGTATAATGTGACGGTCAATCCCACTATTCGTTGGTAAAAGAGTAGCCCAAGAGATGGCGGTGGGTGGTGATGACTAGCTGCCTTCCCTCTAGTCTTACACTGCTAAATTAGGGACGGCTAGCACAGATAGTCCTCGCGTAGCTTTGTGCGAAATTCCAAAAAACAAAGAAACAAACAAAACAAAAAATATGAAAATAAATATATGATAGTTAATCCGTCATAAGAGAAACGTAAAAAACATTTTACTACAGTCTCCTTCAGTAGAATATAAACTACCCTTCCTCTCGTGATCCATTTTATTTAAAAGATAATTCTGGAGGATTAATATTAACCAATCAGAAAATCGTAACATAAAAAAATCACTGACAAACTTGAGTTAATAATGTAAACAACGATATCGAAGTGACATAAGTTATCCACATTAACATGTTAATATAAAAATTCGGGTATTTATTTTAAATACACTTTCGAGTACTACCAAGAAGATATTGCTTTGTCACAGTCTTAATATTAAAATTGATGAAATCTCAATACTGAGTGTATTGAGCATAACGTGACTTAATAATAGGTTTGCCTATTTTTCTCATAATTTACAATAAAATACGTTTTTCTCTAATTATTCGATTGATTTGATTTCCTTTTCTTTATACTGATTGAACTCTAAGAACTAAAAATAAACAAACTTTAACAATGTTACTGATTATAGGTACTTTAGTTTGGATTCTGTCCTTTGGTCATTTCGGTTTGGTTTCTGGTCCTTAAACTTCTGTATTGTATTCATATTATATTAATTGATTAATATTCAACTTACAATGAACCGTCAAAGTTTTTTCTTCCTGGACTGTACTATCGGCTATAAAAGGGTTTTCAGCACGACAGTGGACGGTCTTTCCATCGTCTTCCGAAGTTGGTCTGAAAGTGAGGTAACTAGTGGTAACATTACCATCAACTGACACAGAGGACTTGGAATTCTTTAACTGTGTCTTACCAGCCCACCAACTAATCACTGCAGCTGGTCGAGAACCAATGGCCCTGCAGATTAACTGGACAACGTGTCCAGCCGAGAAGGCCTGCCGGTCAGCTAGCACTTCTACTACCAGGGGTCTAACTAAGAGACATTGGATATAAAGGGGGGAAAAGAACTTAGAAATCGAAATAAGAAACGATTCCAACGAACACATGCATATACACATGAATAATAATTTCAAATCCAAGAGAAAGTGGAATTTGTTCATTGTGTAACCATCGCATTACGTTCGTATTTCTAAATAACAGAGCTATCTATAACACAGCGTTAAGGAGAAAACCTATTTGAAATTAATAAACATTTTCAAAACTGTTTGCTATAACACGAGAAATTTCACCAGAAGTACACTTAGCTTATTTGTTATTGTTTTTTTTCAAATATTCACGAAAGGGTGGTCTAAATTTCGCACAAAGCTACACGAGGGTTAACTGCGCTGGCCGTCCCTCATTTATAGCAGTGTAAGACTAGAGGGAAGGCAGCTATTTATTACCACCCACCGCCATTTCTTGGGATGACATTCATATTATAACGCCCCCACAGCTGAAGGAGTGAGGATATTTGATATAACAGCATTCGAACCCATAACTCTCAGATTGCGAGTCAAGTGCCTTAACCGCCTGGCTATGCCAGGCAAATCATGTAAAATTCTTCAAGGGCTAATTGCCCTAGCCTTGTATGGTTTCAGAATGGTAGAGATAGCTTCTAGTTAACCATTATCTCCTGGATCTGTTAGGACTTGGCCGTAAACCCACATAACGTACACTTGGATCCTATCTCCTGAATCTGTTAGGATTTGGCCGTAAACCCACATAACGTACTCTTGGATCCCATCTCCTGGATCTGTTAGGATTTGGCCGTAAACCCACATAACGTACCCTTAGATCCTATCTCCTGGACCTGTTAGGACTTGGCCGTAAACCCACATAACGTACCCTTGGATCCTATCTCCTGGATCTGTTAGGGCTTGGCCGTAAACCCCATAACGTACCCTTGGATCCTATCTCCTGGATCTGTTAGGGCTTGGCCGTAAACCCCCATAACGTACCCTTGGATCCTATCTCCTGGATCTGTTAGGGCTTGGCCGTAAACCCACATAACGTACCCTTGGATCCTATCTCCTGGATCTGTTAGGACTTGGCCGTAAACCCACATATCGTACCCTTGGATCCAAAGTACGAATCGCAATTGCTTAGTTGTTTTAGTTTTTGTAGACGCGAATGATGGGAAGACCTGTTGACCCGTAAACTTGACATACTGAAAATGATCACTTTGTTCAAGTTTGAACATGGTTTTGATGAATATCTAAATTGTAGTGTCACACAGTGAATCAGCAAGTAAGTTCAGGGGCTTACAATGTTAAAACTCTGAGCTCGATTCCCCGCGGTGAACAGAGCACAGAGAATCTTTCTGTGATTTTGTGGTAAAACAATAGCATTGATTTGATTTATTTTCTCTTGTTTAACAATACGATATTTTGGCTTAAGATACATGGCAGTAGGCGTAATATTGCAAAAAGCAATGAATATTGTCCAAAATAATTTGTGTTTGATTAACGTTATTTAAGGCTAGGCTTGCAATTTTGACTGATATAGACAGTGGGCATACTGAACGTACCTTGAAACATAATGAACCGTATTCATTCTTTCCTGAACAACTTCTATTTGCAGTGTGTCTTTGGTGAGAAATCCCATAATCAAAAAGATGGCTTCAGCATAAATTATAGTTGAAACGGTCATCTGGACTGATGTCATTAAGATATAAAGGGGATACATATTTATGTCAAAGCAATCTTTTTAACGTCTACATACCATCCAGTACTTGCAATATTATTTGTGATACTGCAAGGATCTACGAAATCTACAGCTCTACAACAGTTCCAACCTGTGCCTATATAATATACTCTGCAGGTGGCATGATTAGTTTTGTAGGAAAAGTGAACCAAGATAAACTGTTTCATGTACAAAGTTTTCTTTGTAGCTTTCCTATAACTGGGGACCCGGCATGGCCAGGTAAATAAGTCACTCGACTCATAATCCGAGGGTCGCGGGTTCGAATCTCTGTCACATCAAACATGCTCGCCCTTTCATCCGTGGGGGCGTTAAAATATGTCGGTCAATCCCACTACTCGTTTGTAAAAAAGAGTAGCCCAAGAGTTGACGGTTGGTTGTGATGACTAGTTGCCTTCCCTCAAGTCTTACACTGCTAAATTAGAGACGGTTAGCACAGATAGCCTTCGTGTAGCTTTGCGCGAAATTCAAAGGAAACCTATAATTGGAGGTTGGAATTTGAAATCTACTGTTTGATTGTAGAACCTCATAGTTTGTTTCTCCAATGATTTAATACAAATGATTTAATTATTTCAGTGAACCTCATTTTCGAATAAATAATGAGATAAATTAAGAGAAAATTAACGTAACATTAAGCAGAACTAAAGAGAAATACATATTATTGTTTCAGCTCCGTCTAGCTGCAGGGTCCGAGATGCAATTGTTATAATAGTTGAAAGCTATACAGTTCACTTGCGTATTTTAACTAACTTGTTTGAGAATAAATTATACTTCTAAACGGGCGTTTCCATGAACGATATTAAAGAAGTAATGTAGATAGCCTTAGGATAACAAACTACATACGCTGAATCACTAGTTTATAAACAAAAGTAACGTAAGAAAACAAAGATATCTGTTTTTTTTAGGTTTATGTTATTCATTATGTTTATAAACTTGTTCCTTGCTTCGGCAATGTTGTAAACGGAAGTTTCTTTCTTTATATGTAACAAATTTTACCTCCATATACAACAATTTCACAAGAAAAAGAAACTCGAGAGATGTACGTAGAGCTGTTAACATCGAAACTCGTAGGTTTATTCTAACAAAAAGAAACTCGAGAGATGTACGTAGAGCTGTTAACATCGAAACTCGTAGGTTTATTCTAACAAAAAGAAACTCGAGAGATGTACGTAGAGCTGTTAACATCGAAACTCGTAGGTTTATTCTAACAAAAGAAACTCGAGAGATGTACGTAGAGCTGTTAACATCGAAACTCGTAGGTTTATTCTAACAAAAGAAACTCGAGAGATGTACGTAGAGCTGTTAACATCGAAACTCGTAGGTTTATTCTAACAAAAGAAACTCGAGAGATGTACGTAGAGCTGTTAACATCGAAACTCGTAGGTTTATTCTAACAAAAGAAACTCGAGAGATGTACGTAGAGCTGTTAACATCGAAACTCGTAGGTTTATTCTAACAAAAAGAAACTCGAGAGATGTACGTAGAGCTGTTAACATCGAAACTCGTAGGTTTATTCTAACAAAAAGAAACTCGAGAGATGTACGTAGAGCTGTTAACATCGAAATTCGTAAGTTTATTCTAACATAAGAGAAACGTTTTATCCATAGATTTTAAAACGTAGTGCTAAACTCTTGAAACGATAAATATAATTTTAATTTTAAAAACACTTCAACAATTACATACTTTAGGATTTTAACTGATCTTCAGCAGTAACTTTCTTTAGGATTTTAAAAGTACTTAAATAGTAACATTCTTTAGGATTTTAACAGTGCTTCAACAGTAACATTCTTTAAGATTTTAACAGTGCTTCAAAGTAACATTCTTTAGAATTTTAACAGTGCTTCAACAGTAACATTCTTTAGGATTTTAACAGTACTTTAATAGTAATATTTTTTAGGATTTTAACACTGCTTCATTATTAAAATTATTTACGATTTTAACAGCACTTCATTAATTACATTCTTTAGGATTTCAACAGTGCTTCAACAGTAACATTCTTTAAGATTTTAACAGTGCTTCAAAGTAACATTCTTTAGAATTTTAACAGTGCTTCAACAGTAACATTCTTTAGGATTTTAACAGTACTTTAATAGTAATGTTCTTTAGGATTTTAACAGTACTTTAATAGTAATATTTTTTAGGATTTTAACAGTACTTTAATAGTAATATATATTTTTTAGTATTTTAACAGTACTTTAATAGTAATATTTTTTAGGATTTTAACAGTACTTTAATAGTAATATTTTTTAGGATTTTAACACTGCTTCATTATTAAAATTATTTACGATTTTAACAGCACTTCATTAATTACATACTTTAAGAATTTATCTGTACTTCATAAGTAACTTTCGTTAGGATTTTAACAGCATTTCAACAATTACATTCTTTAGGATTTTAACAGTGCTTCAATAATTATATTCTTTACAATTTTAACAGTACTTCAACAGTAATATTCTTTAAGATTTTAACAATGCTTTAAGAATTTCATTGCTGAGGATTTTAACACTGCTTCAACAATTACATACTATAGGATTTTAACTGTATTTCAACAGTAACATTCTTTAGAATTTTAACAGTGCTTGCACAATTACATTCTTTGGGATTTTAACAGTACTTCAAAAATTACTTTCTTTATAATTTTAACAGTACTTCAACAGTAATATTCTCTCTAGGATTTTAACAGTGCTTCAACAGAAACATTCTTTAGGAGTTTAACAGTGCTTCAACAATATATTTATTTTAGAATTTTCAACAGTGTGTCATAAGTTGTATTTATTAGGATTTCAGTGATGTTTAAAGAATTGCATATTTGAAGATTTTAGCAGTATTTTAACAGTAACATATCTGATGTTTATTTACTACCTTAAGTGGAATATACAACTTAAAATTTGCAAAACATCAACTACTGTTGAATACGATAAAGGTGTATTTTTTGCCTTTATAATTAGTTGTGCAAAGTGGTTTACTACGTTCTGTATTTTAATAGTCTGTAATATTACAAACATTACAAATGTAAATGCTTAAATTAATAGAACGTTAAGTGTATAGTAGAAGCATCTTTATGACATATTGCAAAACTCTACAGTTTTTCTACGAAATTAAAAAAGTAACTTTTCAAAAAGTTTTAATTTTTCAATTCTTTTCTCTTGTAATCAAATAATGCTTAAGATATGTCAAGTAAACCATAAGATAACCCAGTAATGCTGAAAGTGATAATTAAAAATAAATATAATATCACAGTTTAAAAGCCAATAAACTACATTGTATGATACAATTATACTATTTCCTTTGTGTAAAAGTAAAAAGACTTGTCTTTTAACAAAGAAATACGTTTAACGATATAATTTACCATTTCCTTAATATAAAAAAAATACTTGTATTTTGACAGTTTATTAAGAAACTTAATATTTTTAGAAGAGTTTTGCATTTCAGTTCTCGAAACGCACATACAAAAAAAACTTATGGATAACTTTGTACTTTCTCAACAATTCAAATGCCGTTTGGAAGAGAAATCTTACTCACAGTTCATGTCCACGGTGACAGTCGAAATCAGAGGTTGAGAAATGTTATTGTTGTTGGCTTGACAACTCAAGGCGGCCATTAAGTCGTGCCTTTGGAGAGATCCTATGTTTAATTCATTTATTACTTTCCGATCACTCGTCACTTGCATGTAAGTGTCGTCCAACAAAACAGACTCTCTCCACCAAGTTAGGGATGGTGAAGGACTTCCTAGAATATTCCAAAAAATAGTGCCTGGCGGATAAGGTTCAAATACACACAACAACATCAACTTAGGTGTTGTGTTTTTTTATGTTTTTAATAACAAGCTTTGCTGTGTTTTTAAAAAGTTCAATTACGACTTTGAACCTTGGTAAATATTTTGTTTTTCGTAACGGAAGAAGTTGCATGAACAAATATTTGTCAAATAATTCCGACCTTTCCTTTAAGAGAATTAAAAATAATTAACTTAAAAATGTGGAAATTATGTGTCTTCTCTGACAATTCCAAAGTGTCTTCAGTGACAAGACCAAATAATTCATTACTTTAATAAAATAATTTTCTTGATCTCTAAAAATATTTATTGGTTTGATATCAAATGAATCATTTACATATTTATATATTATTGAGATTGTTTTGCTTATCAACAATATTCAAGAAAATTATAATGACATGGTTTGCGATTGATACACAAAGTCTCGTATTCAATGTATACATTAATATTGTGAGTATACGATTCAAGCCGTTTAACATTTATACTTGGATTTGTAATTTTAAAATGCTTCTGTTACAAATACACTTGTTCAAACTTATGTATATATATATTTTTACTTCAGATAACGTGGAAGTTCAGTCTTAGAAGAAAAAGGATTCCAAAGTAAAATAACAAACGTAACTTTAACGTTCGATGCTCTACATCCATATAAGGACTTGTCATTCCACGAGAAGATTCAATGATATCATTTTGAACTTGTGTTTTAGTTGTTCTATTTAAGGCAAGTTTAAAAATACATGTAACAGATTTTTGTCAAGCAAGAATTCTTACACGGATATGGAAACTGCTTTCTTTTACGAACTAGTCACTAGTATAGAAGGTATTACTTAAAAGTGACTCTTGCATTTTAACCAATTCACCAATATTGCATACAACACTACCTCCTTCCGTTTCACAACGAAGGACTAGAGCATCGCCTTCATTATATGGTCCAATCAAGCTTCGTAAGACGTGTCCGTTGTCATTACTGATTATGGGTTTCCCTGGGAGAACTGGAAAACATAAACGTTCTAATTTAACGTCATTTACGGTTTTAACGCTTCTAATACACTATTTTGATGTTTAATATTGGATGCTTTTACTTTGGAAGAAAGGTTTACATAACATACATATTATTTGTTTTCTGAAATGAAAAAGTCACTTCTGAGACGTATTAGTTACTTGTTATGTGAATTTATATACAATATAATACAGCGATATGCACGAACCTTATGCATAATACCTTTTAATAGAAAATTTAAATTAAAATGGTTTTCACTCAAACACTAATAAAGACAAACAAGTATTTTGAAATTCTAACTTAATTCAATATTTTCCTAATCGGATTAAGTAGTATATTTGTATTATTGTATACGTTAGTACCTTAATAATTAACACTTTGTTTCTGTCTTGTAATTAAATAGATATCTTTACTATTGTTTTGATTTCGCTACAAAGATGTGTGTATATAAGAATTTAAATATAAAATCAACAAATCTTCTAATTATATTATTTGTTTTTGAATTTCGCGCGAAGCTACACGAGGGCTATCTGCGCTAGCTGTCCCTAATTTAGCAGTGTAAAACTAGAGAGAAGGCAGCTGGTCATCACCACCCATTGCAAGCTCTTGGCCCACTCTTTTACCAACGAATAATGTGATTGATCGTCAAATTATAACGCCTCTACGCCTAAAAGGACGAGCATGTTTGGTGTGAGGGGAATTCGAACCCGCAAATTACAATTCGAGTGTCTTAACCACTTGGCCATGCCGGGCCTAATAATTCTCTACTCTTTCAAAAAGTAAATCTATAATTATTTTCTGCTGTTGAACGATTCTGTACTCTTCTAAATAGTAGCTCTGAGGTTATTCCATATTAATCATCAATTCTTTACTCTCCTAAATAGCAAGTTTACAGTTATTCCATACTAATCAACAATCAGAAATTTGCTTAAACTCAAGAATGTATCACCTACGTAGTGTTTTAGTAAGATGTTTGTGTTTTAGTAGAACCTGCATGTGAAATGGAAGATATTTTGGTACCTAAAGTTATCTCTCTCCTGATGATAAAAACTTGATATTTATCGATTACGTACGTACTTTATTTTCATAAGTAAAGCATAATATATCACAATAAACAGCTGTATCGTAACAAGAAGGTATGTGTATACAGGAATTATATTTCGTTTTATTTCTCATGTATTGCTATAAATGTTTCAAATAAAGTTCAGTATTTTTCCTTTCCAACAAAATTTACGTTAAATACTTATAAAATAGAACAAATGAAATAGAAAATTAATTTTCCCTACACAGCACCATAACACAATCTATATTGTCATACATGTTTTTATTTATTCATAAAATTTACATATCTATAAAGAGGTTGTTATCATTTTGGGTTCTTAAAACTTTTTCTTATAACAAACTATTAGCAAAAATACCCAAGAGTAAGTTTAGTTTTTCTGCCCTAATATAATTAAATATACTATAATATAAATGTAATTATATCTTAAAAACTGTTAATTAAATATAAAAGTTTTTTTGTTTTGCAGTAAGCACAAAGCTACACAATGGGCTATCTGTGCTCTGCCCACCACGGGTATCGAAACCCGGATTTTAGCGTGTAAGTCCGCAGACATACCGCTGAGCCACTGGGGGGCTACAAAGGGCTATCTGCTCAGCCCACCGAGGGGAATCGAACCCCTGATTATAGCGTTGTAAATCCGGAGACATACCGCTGTACTAGCAGGGGGCGTAAATATAAAAGACATGCCATATACAAGAAACGTAAACAAAATTATTGAAGATCAAATGAAACCTGGCTCTATTACGCGAGATTTATATGTCAAAGAAACACATCAGACTAACGAATGACATTAGAATGTTTAGACAATCGGAGTTATAACACCTCTTAGACCACACTTTATAGTACAACGAAATAAATATTAGAATCAAACTATGTAACACAAATTTAGTACCTGGATAGTGTGTGTTATTTCTGAATTGCTTATGTTGTAAAAGTACAGAAAATGACCATTATACCCTTCAATCTTTGCTTTTGTGGCCTGGATAAAGAAACTGACAAATTAACCTATTTTATATGTAAAAACAGGCAATTTTGTACATTTTTATTTACATAAGGTCTGAATAAAACAACATATGAATCAAGATTTACATGTATTTATACTAAAGTTATACAAAAATATTTAGAAGTAAGTAGTTTTTCGAGATTTGCGACTGTAATGTAAATCACTTTCACGTATCAGCCCCCAAATATAGTCTTCCATCATGTTTTCGTTATTCGCTCCCAGGTCACAAAAGCAAAGTTTGAAGAGAAAAATAGGTCTTTTACATTTACTTTAGACATAAGTAATTGGGAAATAACACTTTCTGTCCAGGAACAAGAAAAAGTAAACATTTTGTTACATAGTGTTATAAATTTAAAGGAACGTTATAGCTCTGTGTCAAATCAAATGTTCTTTATGTTAACAGAAAGATAAAAACTAATTTTTAAATGTTGGGTATATTATTTTTTTTTTCACTTTCATGAGAAATATAAACATTTTCAATCACCAAACAGTAAAACCTTGTCCTTTCCTGAAACGGACGTTTCGTAACCTTATTAAGGGGAGAGTAGAACGAAGAAAGAAGACGTGGATCCATCAGACCCCTAACAAAAATAACCTGAAAAGGTCAATCCAACAATATCCTATAAAAATAACCTGAAGTCAACCCAACAATAACCTTTAAAAATAATCTGAAGAAGTCAATCCAAAAAATATCCTTTAAAATAACCTGAAAAGGTCAATCCAACAATATCCTATAAAAATAACCTGAAGTCAACCCAACAATAACCTTTAAAAATAATCTGAAGAAGTCAATCCAAAAAATATCCTTTAAAATAACCTGAAAAATACCCTTTAAAATAACCTGAAAAATACCCTTTAAAAATAAGCTGAAGACGTCAACCCAACAATACCCTTTCAAAAATAAACTGAAAAGGTCAACCCAAAAATACCTTTTCAAAAATAAACTGAAAAAGTCAACCCAACAATACCCTTTCAAAAATAAATTGAAGAAGTCAACCCAACAATACCCTTTCAAAAATAAACTGAAAAAGTCAACCCAACAATACCCTTTCAAAAATAAACTGAAAAAGTCAACCCAACAATACCCTTTCAAAAATAAATTGAAAAGGTCAACCCAACAATACCCTTTCAAAAATAAACTGAAAAAGTCAACCCAACAATACCTTTTCAAAAATAAACTGAAAAAGTCAACCCAACAATACCCTTTCAAAAATAAACTGAAGAAGTCAACCCAACAATTCCCTTTCAAAAATAAACTGAAAAGTCAACCCAACAATACCCTTTCAAAAATAAACTGAAGAAGTCAACCCAACAATACCCTTTCAAAAATAAACTGAAAAAGTCAACCCAACAATACCCTTTCAAAAATAAATTGAAAAAGTCAACCCAACAATACCCTTTCAAAAATAACTTGAAGAAGTTAATCTCACAATAACCGGCTTCCATTGAAGAAAACGTGTCCTCTCTTCCTCATTAGAACTGAAGCCCTAACAATAAGTAGTTTAAAATATTTTCAAAATACGACATACTTTAAGTTTTGATGTTTCTAGAAATTTGTCACATACTGCGTAATGAAATAAAAAAAATTGGTGTCAACTATGTTATAACGATGTACGTTCACAGTTAGAGCCTTAACCTTCACTTTAACTACGTTCACAGCTAGGTCCTCAACCACCTTCAGTTTATGAATTGCTTGCACGTATGAAAAATAATGAATATCATAATTTGATCATTTCGTCATTTGAGAAAAATTCATACATTAGCTCTGTCATATTTAGCCATGGATAGATTAATATTAAAATGTTTTGATTTCAAATGTAGACAGCGATTACAAGAAAAAAACAACAACATAACACCACCATAGGGATGGTTTGGTGGTTGGGGGCGCTCGTGTCGCAATCTGAGAGTCTCAGATTCGTCCTTACAGCTGCGGAGGCGTTGTTATGTGACGGTAAATCCCAGTATTTCGGGGTAAAAAAATCCTAAACGTTGGCTACGTGCCTTCTTTCTAGTCTTACGTTGCTAAATTGAGAACGGCTAACGGAAATAGCCATCACATGGCTTTGCGCAAAATTCAAAACAAAACAAACCCAATATATACATATATATATATATAAATGTTAATCGGAAAGCGAAGTTTTATATCAAACCCAAATGAGTTTTGGGTTTGCATACTAATTGTAGCACTGTATAATAAACACAGAACCTGTTTTATTGATTTCATATCAAATCTTTAACGCAAACTATCATGACATAATTATTTAGTCAAATATTTAAGAAATAGATATTTATTTATATAGGTTTTCTAAGATAGTTATATACATCGGTTCTGCACGTTAAAAGATAAACGATTTGTTTGTTTGTTTTGGAATTTCGCTCAAAGCTACTCGAGGGCTATTTGTGCTAGCCGTCCCTAATTTAGCAGTGTAAGACTAGAGGGAAGGCTGCTAGTCATCACCACCCACCGCCAACTCTTGGGCTACTCTTTTACCAACGAATAGTGGGATTGACCGTCACATTATAACGCCCCCACGGCTGGGAGGAAGAGCATGTTTGGCGCGACGCGGGCGCGAACCCGCGGATTACGAGTCGCGCGCCTTACGCGCTTGGCCATGCCGGGCCTAAGATAAACGAAATAAATAGTATTCACTGAGAAACAAAATGGATGCCATTAATTATAATGCGCTACATACTATTTCTTTTTATCAGTTTTAATTAAGCTAAATTGGAATATGTACATAAAAGATTGCATAGTTCTATTTTTTCCACATGTTAAAATTTATGTAAGCGGTTCACACTCAAAACCAATCTGTTCTGAAAAACGCAATTAAATATTTACCTAGGACCTTTTTAAGCGCCAAAACTTTTTAAAAGTTTAGTACTAATAGTACTATACGTCATCATTATTCAAAAATTGAAATAATCCTTGAAACTTAGCAAAAAGGAAATATAAGTTTGGTACATAGAGTACATAGACTTAACAGTGTAAAACCAATTGTAATTACTTGGATTTAGGGTATTTTCATACACGGTGTGAGATACATAATGATGACATATAGTACTATTGGTACTAAACTTTTAAAAAGTACTCTATGTACCAAACTTATATTTCCTCTTTGCTAAATATCAAGGATTATTTCAATTTTTGTTACAATTCCACGGCTAAAAAATATATTAAAATGTAATTATTTTGAAATACGCACGCAGTAGTATAGAACCTCCGTTGGTGAGAGCTATATTTCACTTAATTACATAAACATTTTTAATATTATGAATCATAATTATCTTGTAAACTGACACAAGATATACTTGGTTCGAATAATGATCGTTAGAGGACCTCCCATTTTACTGAGGGCAAGAACGTAAACAAACTATGATAAAAGGTTTTCTGGTTGTTGTTTTTTTTAAGGCAAGCCACAATATATAGAGTAGATTTATGGAAATTCTATTATGGTATGTGCAGTCCATCACTTGAGTAAAAACTTCAAAAGACGTATCGTTAAAAAATATTAATATGAAGAAAGAAAGAATTATATTAGATTTTACTGAAGCAGGCTGGCTATAAGGCCTTTTATATAATTACAGGATTACCAAAGCACTTAAAAGTCCAAGAGAACTTAGTTTTACCTTCAAAACACGTGTACATATTCGTGAGTGTCATGAGAGAGGCCCGGCATAGCCATTTGTGTTAAGGCGTGTGATTCGTAATCTGAGGGTCTCGGGTTCGCATCCCCGTCGCGCCAAACATGCACGCCCTTTCAGCCGTGGGGGCGTTATAATATGACGGTCAATCCCACTATTCGTTGGTAAAAGAGTAGCCCAAGAGTTGGCGGTGGGTGGTGATGACTAGCTGCCTTCCCTCTAGTCTTACACTGCTAAATTAGGGACGGCTAGCACAGACAGCCCTCGAGTAGCTTTGTGCGAAATTCGAAAAACAAACACAACAGTCATGAGAGATATAAGAAGCATATATATATATATTTTTACCACAACCCACGACAAAGCTTTAGAGAAATATGCATATCATGGTTTTTGTTAAGCGCAAAAAAATATGCATTGTACTAACCTCGGATATCGAAGCTCAGTTTTTAGTTATAAGTTCTTAGATTTACTGCTTAGTCTCTGGAGGAAATAAACATAACATAAATCATTTTAAAGTTATGTTTATTTCCTCCAGAGACTAACAGAACATAATAAACATAACATAAATCATTTTAAAGTTATAAAACAATAATATCGACTCTGGTTAAAATCAGACCAAAATTTCAGTAAACTAAGGTATTTTCCATTTAGTAATGATTTATATCCATGTTCATTTGTCCCCGTCACACCAAACATGCTCCAATTTCAGTCTTTGGAGCGTTATTTGCGACAGTCAATCCCACTATTCGTTGGTAAAAAAGTAGCCCAAGAGTTGGCCGTAGGTGTTGATGACTAGCTGCCTTCACTCTAATCTTACACTGCTAAATTAGAGATAGCTAGTGCAGATAGCCCTCTTGTAGCTTTGCGTGAAATTCAAAAAACAACCAACCAAACAATAGATATCCTCATAAACCTTTATTAATTTCATTGTAATGTAGTGTTATTAATTCTTCAAACTGAATGGTGTTAAAAGTTTCGCTTATACAAAATGAATTTATGAATGTATAATACTTTTTGCCCTCAAGTAGCACAGCGATATACCTGCGGACTTACGATGCTAAAATCCAGGTTTCGATATCCGTGGTAGACAGAGCACAAATAGTCTATTGTGTGACTTTGTGCTTAATGACAAATAATAATTTTTAATTTAAGACCCGTAATCCATTAGTCTAGTTTCTCTGATATATGAATTTTGCAGAAACGAGAAACATTTTTTTCTTTTTCCTCAGAAGTTTCTATTATATAACTTTTGTAAATATATTTTTATTAGTTTTGAAGTAACTTTTAGCTTGGAATCTTCTTTTTTACCAATGGTATCTCACTGCCGTTCCAGTTGGATGAGTCAGGATCGCATGTATGAAACTAACTGGTTGACTTGTAAGTTTTCTCTTTCGGTTCGTTCTTTTCTTCGACGTGGTGCAAAGTTTTGTGGTCTCTTTGTAGAGGGAACTTATTATTTCCGTTTGCTTGATAAATATTGAGTAGAGATATATGTATAAATAAAGTCATTAGGTTATGACAGTATCCAGTAAGAAGCCTATGAAAAGTCAAATTGTGGCCCAGAGAGTTGAGGAGATTGGAGATGTTTGATTTATATAATTATATTACTAAAGCGCTCTCTACATATCTTTCTCACGCGTGTTGATTTAATAGGATGGTGAATTTAGAGAAGAAAGTTAAATAGGTTTGTTTTTATTTTGTAAGTGAAAAACTGTTGGATGAAAATAAACTGAAATATTGGGACTTAAACCCAGGATCTTTGACTAACAGGACCTTCAGCTAACTAATTGGGTTATCTAAGAGTACAAGGCCACACTAACGCAGGGAAAGTAATTCCATTCATAATTAAAATAAAAATAATTATAAGTAAAATGAACCATTGACAGCTTGTATTCTTAAGATACATTTATTGGATAATGCATTAGACAAAAGACGTAGGTTTTATTGGATAATGCATTAGACAAAAGACGTAGGTTCGTCTTTTTCAAATATTTCAAAATATTTCTTTATTGACTGAGGCTTCTGTTAATAAATACTATACAAGGTTTAGCTTATCTTCAGTGTACAATGGTAGTGGACCCTGGTATCATCTTACAATGATATTTGGTTCAAAGTTTACTTTCATTGCTTTATAATTTTGACTTAACTTTAATAATAAACATATACACTACATGGCCAAAAGCATATGGACACTCAACCATCACACCCATATGTGCTTGTTGAACATCTCTTCTGGGAAGGATTTTCACTAGATTTTGTAACATGGCTGAGGGGATTCGCACCTATTCATCCACAAGATCATTAGTGAGGTCGGACACTGATGTCGGACGACAAGGCCTGGCTCGCAGTCGGCGTCCCAATTAATCCCAAAGGTGTTGGAAGAGGTTTGAGGTCAGGGTTCTGTGCAGGAAAGTCATGTTCTTCCACACCTACCTTGGAAAATTGTCTTTATGGACTTCGCTTGGTGCACGGGGACATTGTCATGCTGAAACAAAAAAAGGGCATTGCCCAAACTGTTGCCATAAAGTTGGAAGCACACAATATTCTAGAATGTCACTGTATGCTGGCATCCACCAAACCCAGATTCGTCCGTCAGACTGCCAGATAGTGAAGCATGATTTATCACTTCAGAGAACGCGTTTCCACTGCTCCAGAGTCCAATGGCAGTGTGGTTTAAAACACTCCAGCCAACACTCGGCATTGTGCATGGTGATTTTAGGCTTGTTTGCGGCTCCTTGACCATGGAAACCCGTTTCATGAATCTCCCGACGAACAGTTCTTGAGCTGAGACTGCTTTCAGAGGCAGTTTGGAACTCGGTAGTGAGTGTTGAAACTGTTTTTTTTACGCTCGACGGTCCCGTTCTGTGAGCTTGTGTGGCCTACCGCTTCGTGGCTGAGCTGTTGTTGCTCCTAGACGTTTCCACTTCACAATAACAGCACTTACAGGTGTCCGAGCAGCTATAGCAGGACAGGACTTTGGCAAACTGACTTATCGGAAAGGTGGCATCCTATGACAGTACCACATGACAGTAACTAAGCTCTTTAGTACGACCCATTCTACTGTCAAAGTTTGTCTAAGGAGATTGCATGACTCTATACTTGATATTGATGCACCTGTTAGCAATGTGTGTGGCTGAAATAGCCGAACCTACTAATTAGAAGGGGTATCCACATACATTTGGCCATGTAGTGAATGTGAGCCTAGTTAAACACTGATAATTAACAATTATCTGGCTGATAATTAACTGGCTGGCCGCAATAACGTAAAACAGTACAAAGTTTTATACCATGAAAGATGGATAAATAAATAGATAGATAGGGCACTGACCTAAATATTCTAGGTTCTAGCCCCGTTATCGAAGTTCAATTTTACCTCTTTTTTTAAACTTACAATGATGTTTGTTAAAAGGCCTTTTAAATTATACCAAACATCCTTCATCCACTGCCAAATCTTTCGTTTTAATAACAGACTCAAAGAGAAATTATGACACTGGACCAAACGAATAATTTCCACACATTCTAAACAGAAGAGTCTAGTTTGTATAAACTTTCAACAGTATCAGCAACGTTTATTAAGTATACTAAATATTTTGATATTTTTAAGCCATGTTGACTACACTTTAAAATATTATATTTAAGATATAAACTTTACTGCACTTCTAACATTCATTGTTCTTACATTTAACTCAAATAACAAGTTGCTACAAAAATTAATATAAATATGTCAAAAAAGTTGAATGAAATCCTAAAACCACATATAAATTTCAATTAATAATTCTAAAAAATTACTACGTAAGGCTTTGAATTTCAGTTCAACCTACCCGCGTTAACACTTCTTTAAAATAAACTGTGCTTTTCAGGTTATTTTAATAAGTAAGTTTATATGTTTACAATGATTATAATAGATATCTATTCAATCAATTGATATTTTCTACGTCATCACTGTGTAACGCGTTACAAACAGAATGTACATATATATATCTTGTTCAAAGGATACTCAAACAACCTGACAGGAATTTTTTATTACTGATTCACTTTGTTAAATTTCTCGGTTCAGGAAGTATCGCCTCACTGTTGACAAGGGCCCTTCACGTTGACAACAGACTATCAAACATACGAAAATAAAAAAACAAACAATTATTCGATGAATGGTCGGAAAGTCGTCTTTATTGATTCGGTTGATGCCAGCTTTTTTATCTGCTACAGATCGAAGTAGATTGAAAACACTGAAGCAGATAAAACCATATTTTTGCTGATTCAAAAGGAAGATCTGTGCGAAGAGCTTCCTTAGTACCATTTTTATTATTAAAAATCTTTTGTAATACAGCGGTCAATATTAATCATATTAACAACCCTTTACAAACAAATGTATAAATCAAGAACTGGCTATCTTTACTTTACTAAGGTGTTTCAAAATTATAAGAACAGATATACCTAGCATAGACAGATCTGTTGGGTAATTATTACCATAAACCCGTCTATTATTAAAGGATTAAGAGAAAATATTAAATTTACCTCTTCGTTCAGTTACCCATAATTCAATTCGAGGGTCACCTTGATGAAATGCTCATGTAAAAAGCCAGTGAAAACGTGACCTGCCTTTCTTTACTCAATGAGTTGCGTTATTCACTCACCCGAAGAATCTAAAACACTGCTCGTATTAAAGATTGTAATGTTAAGGTAACATTACTCAGACAACACTGTGTTTTTTTCGCCCAAGACAAGGTATTTTACAGCCAGGATAGACAAGGTACTTCACAACCAGAATAGACAAGGTATTTTACAGCCAGGATAGACAAGGTATTTCGCAGCCACAATAGTTTTGTTTCAATTGTATCATGTTGCTGAAAGTTATTAACTTTTTGAGAATAAATTTTAACGAAAAACGGAAGAACAAATGAGGAGGAAACGGTTTAATAAAATTTAAATTCAAATAAAGAACAAAAATAAATCAAGTAAGACCAGAAAATACGAAATAAAAATGAGTGTTTGTTTGTTTTCAATTTCACACAAAGCTACTCAAGGTCTATCTGTGCGAGCCGTCCCTAATTTAGCAGAGTAAGACTAGAGGGAAGGCAGCTAGTCATCACCACCCACTGCCAACTCTTGGGCTACTCTTTTACCAACAAATAGTGGGACTGACCGCCACATTATAACGTCCTCCCGGCTGAAAGGGATGAGCATGGTTGGTGCGACCGGGATTCGAACCCCAACCCTCAGATTACAAGTCGTACGCCTTAACGCGCTTGGCCATGCCGAGTCCCAAATAAAAATGAAGATATACGACTGTATAAGTTACTCTGTTGAACAACAATTATGATTTATTTTCAAAGGACAATATGGTATTATCATTTTGCAGAAAAAATCATTCCTTTCTTACAAAGAGTGAAATGTTATTTTTTTATTCATTTTGCTCATCAGTGATTCCTGGGCCCACTTGGTGGAATCCAACCCTAGATTTGTACGTCGTAAATCAAAATATTTGCCTATGAACTAGGGACGTTGTTATATCTTGAAAAAGTATCTTCAGTTCTAAAACAAACGAGTATCCATGAAAACAGGGTTGGTTATACTTTAGCGACTTTTATTTCCTGCATAGTTTAAGCATTAAACCAAAAATATCACTGGGTTTTCTTGACATGTTTCTTACAAAATTGTTCTTTAATACTAAACAGTTGGGACTCTGCAATGATGAAAGGTTAGTCTATATAAATATATATTATTCTGTGTATATATCTATCTTAGTCTATAAATATCAATGTTAGTGTATACATGTATGTATGTCAATCTATATATGTATAGCTATGTTAGTCTATACACGTGTCTATTTTAATCTATATATCTATGTTAGTCTTTATATATGTATATATGTTAGTCTATACATGTATCTATGTTAGTCTATATATATATATATGTATGTTAGTCTATACATGTATATGTTAGAATAAAAATATATGTTATATTACTCTATATATATCCTTGTTGGTCTGTTCAAAAATCTATTTTAGTCTATATATGAATCCGTGTTAATCTATATATATCTATGTTAGTCTATATATATTTATGTAGTCTATATATGTATCTATATTAGCCTATACATATCTCTCTATTATATATATATATGTGTTAGTCTATATATATATATATCCATGTTAGTTTATATTTAGGTATATGTTAGTCTATATATATGTATATCTAGGTTAGTCTATATATCTATCTATGTTCGTCTATATATATGTATCTATATTAAAGTATATGTATATATCTATTTTAGTTTATATGTGTATCTATGTTAGTATATAGATATATATATAGAGAGAGTAACAGAGTTATATGTATTTATACTAACATGGATACATATATAAACTAAAATAGGTATATCTCTGTCACTCTCTCTATATATCTATGATAGTCAATACATATATTTGTTAGTCTATATATGTGTGTGTGTGTGTGTTAGTATATATTTATATTTTAGTCTATATACGTATCTGTGATGGTCTATATATATGTATATCTGTGTTAGCTTATATATCTATCTACATTAGTCTACATATATATATGTATATGTTAGTATAAATATAAAAATATATTAATGTATATATACATATATATGTTAGTCTATATATATATATATTAGTATAAATAATATATCTATGTTAGTGTATATATATATATATGTGTGTGTGTGTGTTAGTCTATATATACATGTATGTTAGTCAACATATATATGTATGTTAATATATATATACATCGATGTTAGTCTATATATATATATGTCAAAATGTATCTTTATACGTTAGTCTATATATATATATATTCCCAGAAAAAACTAACAATTTATAAAGAATAATAAAGAATTTTCTCACAAAACCATCAACATAATTTCACAAAACAGAAAAATAAAAAACAATCTTACAAAAAGAGACATTAATTCCATTAAAAACCTAAAACAAGACAAAAACATAAAAATTCTAAAAGCAAATAAAGGTAACGCAAAAGTCATAATGAACACGAATGAATACATCCAAAAAATGAAGAGCATCCTATCAGACACGAACAAATTTAAACCAATACACAGAAATCTAACAAAGACACACGAAATACAACTAAACAAATTACTACTAAAAATGAAAAAAAGCCAACACAATTTAACAAACACTTTATTCCTACCTACGTAAAACCGACTCACGCACACCGCAAATATACGGCATCCCCAAACCTCATAAACCAGATTGTCCATTACGACCAATAAAGTCCACATATGAATCGTTTAATTACAATCTTGGTAAACATAGCATGTGCATTCTCCAAATATGTAACATCAGCCAGCTCATTCGTCAAAGATTCTTTTAATTTCAAGTCTAATCTAAATCAACTTAATCATAAAGCCTTAATGGCCAATTTCAATGTTATATTTCTCTTTACAGAAGTTCCAACCGCTGAAGCCTGCAAGATAGTCTTAGAACTCTATTTCCGAGACCCTAACCCAACTATAGAAATTCCCAGTAACCAGTTAGCAACTCTCATAGAATTCACTACGATAAAAACAAACTTCATGTTCAACAACCACAACTATATACAAACAAATGGCCTAAGCATGCGCAACCCAGTATCACCAGTTTTAGCCAATATTTTTATGACACAAGTTGAAACACAAGCAATTAACACATCATTACATCCACCACTATACTGGTACAGACATGTAGATGACACGATTGCGGGATTCATATCTACAGAACACACAATTTTTTCAATCACATTAACTCTATACATCCCAACATTAACTTCGCATGTGAACAAGAAGAAAGCAATCAAATATCACTTCTTAACCTCAAAATTACAAGAACCGACACACAATTTAAAACAGAAATCCACCGAAAAATCACCCATACTGGACTATACATTCCTTGGGACTCAGCACATGAAACAAAACAAACACTCAACATACTAAGAAACCAAATAAAAACAGCCATAAAACTATGCTCACCAGATAAAATTAACGATGAATTAGACAAAATAAAACAATACTTCATCAACATCAATAAGTTTCCTCCACAAACCGTAGAAAACATTATACGCACACACTTAGACAGAAAGCAAAATCAACCAACAAAAGTAAATATATCTCACGAATCAAAAAATCACGAACCCATATACTGCTGTATACCATATATTCCTGACATCAGCAGACAAATAACCAACATTTGGCAAAAATTAGTAACAAAATATGACATTCCAGTTAATACTAAATTTATTCAAAAACCAGGCACAAAACTGAGGTCTCTAGTATGTAAAAACTACACTGACAAACACCACACCAACATTATTTATAAAATACAATGTGATAACTGCCACGACTTCTATGTTGGAGAAACAAGTAGAAAAATGGAAACCAGATTCAAAGAACACAAAATGTCACCTTCAGACGTTTTCGAACACTGCAAATCAAATAAACACAACATAACCATAGAAAACACTCAAATACTAAATAAAGAAACAAACGCAAAATTAAAGAAGCCTTACTTATACAACAACTCAAACCCAAAATAAACCAATACAAAGGAACACCTTTATACCTATATTAATAAATATAATCAAACATCTGAGCACGCCCTCTACATTCCTACACTCAATTACACAACCCACTTCAAACATGTGGTCAGCTACCGATCAGTAGTTACCTTTGTGAACCTGACGATGACCGAAGAAGGTCAAAACGTTGTTCGTTTCTCTACATAAAAATTTTCTCAACCCAAACCAGCCGTTTTTACATATATATATTTTTACATATGTATATTTTTACATATATATTTTTACATATATATATTTTTACATATATATATATATACATATATAATTTTCTCTACAAGTGGTTTTTTTCCTCATCACTGATCATTAACACAGTGTTCTGATATTTGTCATCATTAACTCATATATAATGTTTATAATGGCCGAAGAATAATTAAACTGGCTTTTCAAATAGTGAACTCATTGCTCAATCCTTCACCATTCAGTTGTATCACACTCACTCTGAAAAAAAAAACAAATCTTTTGACGACAAGAAACAACATTCACTTCGGAGCCTTTACGAGTGTTAGGAACTTCTTTAAAAATATTGTAAGCCTATTTTCTACTGAGTTATATGTAAGTGAAATGTGTTTAGCAAAATCGTAAAAACAGAGTCTGATGAAAATATTTTTAACTACGAACGTAAAATAAAGAGGCCAACTATATAATGATGAAATCGTGTAAAGAAGAGAGTCAAGTTATATGAAAGGATCAAACCTGTATAAATCTACTGTAAAAGTGGGAACATTGAGAAGTATCATTAGAAAACTTGGGGCCCTTTTTTGGGGCCATGTTGTTACTAGTTCCGGGTCCAAAAATTTCTCAGTTTGTCTTCTTTTACTTATCTTGTATCATTAGAAAACTTGGGGCCCTTTTTTGGGGCCATGTTGTTGCTAGTTCCGGGTCCAAAAATTTCTCAGTTTGTCTTCATTTACTTATCTTGTTATATTACATTATAAAAAAAAAAAACACAAGGGTCTCGTCGTAAAGATTTGTTCTTGTCTATATGTATGTTACTGATGTAGGGAGAAATTCTCCGAGGCTGGTATAATTCCGTGACAAATGAACGATCGTATGAACGATTGGGTTTCATGTCTTATTTCTAATAATTGTACAACTTCTTTGTGGTTTATTTCTTTTAATCTAAAAATATATTCGAAGTAGGTATCTTTAATGTGATGTACACGCTTCTAGATATGTTTAGATATGTGATAATAGTGGCAGTCCTTCATTACTGAAAGATGTCAACCCCCATGACATTCAGTCATAATTCAAGGTCCCCGAGCACACTGTAATAACAATAATAGTATTGCTTCAACAGTTCTTTTGTTTGTTTGATCTTTTAAATTTCGTGCAAAGTTACTCGAGGGCTATCTGCGCTAGTCGTTCCTAATTTAGCAGTGTAAGACTAGAGAGAAGACAGCTAGTCATCACCACCCACCGCCAACTCTTGGGCTACTCTTTTACCAACGAATAGTAGGATTGACTGTAACATTATAATGCCCCCACAGCCGAAAGGGCGAGAATATTTGGTATGACAGGAATTCGAATCCGCAACCCTCAGATTACGAGTCCAGTGCCTTATACACTTGACCTTGCTGGACCAATATTTCGTTTATTGGCTTGACTGAGCTTACTAGTGTCTTCCTAGGTAATCGGTGCATATATATGGAAAGTAAATTTTATTAACTATTCGTGAGTCCTTCTGGGTTTTATATTATGAATACAAATTGGTTAGAATTTGCAACAATACGCAATTTTTTTTATAAAGCAAAATAATTTTTGAAATACATTAGCACAAAGAGTTAATAAGTTAGGTTGCATAAGACACTCTACACACTGTTAGTCCTTTATGTCCATTTAAACCTTCAATACGATGTGCTATTGCATTACATCGATTATAAACCTCAGCATGAAATGTTACTTCATTATTTTGATTAAAACCCTCAACACAATGTGTTAGTAGGTTATGTCGAATAAAGACCTCAACACGCTGTGTTAGTGCATTAAATTGATTAAAAACCTCAACACACCGTGTTATTAAATTATATCCATTAGAAACCTCAAGACATCGAGTTACTCTTCTGTGAAGATTGGCCCGGCATGGCCAGGTGGGTTAAGGTTCGAATCCCCGTCGCGCCAAACATGCTCGCCCTTTCAGCCATGGGGGCGTTATAATGTGCAGGTCAATCCCACTATTTGTTGGTAAAAGAGTAGCCCAAGAATTGGCGGTGGGTGTTGATAACTAGCTGCCTTCCCTCCAGTCTTATACTGCTAAATTAGGGACGGCCAACACAGATAGCCCTCTTGTAGCTTTGCATGAAATTAAAAACAAACAAACTATGAAGATTAGAAACCTTAACAGGTAGTGTTGATCAACCACACTTTTAATACAACCCTCATAACGCTTTGTTAGTACATTATATCGATATAAACTTCAACACACTGTGTTGATCCACCATGCCAAGTAAAATTTCAAAATATTTTGTTGGTTCGTTATGATAATCAAAATCCTTAACTTTATGTCCAGTAAAATTTGAATACACGATATCATGAATACATTACTTACGTTTAGGTGCGAAAGAGAACTAAGAGTTAGGGTTAATTTGAATTAACGGTTGTAATACCTTTAAAAACGTTTCTGTCTTGTGTATGTGTTTTCTTCTAACAAAACCACATCGGGCTATCTGCTGAGCTCACCGAGGAGAATCGAACCCCTGATTTTAGCGTTGTAAATCTTACCGCTGTACTAGAAGGGGGCGTTTCTGTCTTTGTAGAGTTAGAGAAATGACCAATAGGAAACATGTCTATCGGCACACTTAAGTAAGATTAAAGTCGCGGGGAACTTTTTATTTTATTTTTTGAGACGCTTTGATTTGTTTTGTTCGTTGCTTTTTACGGTATTACTTTTGTAAAAACAATAAAACTCTATAAATTACTCACGCTTTCCTACAAACACATATGTTATCAAACACAAGCTTATTCTCTTTATGGTCTTTAAATAATTAATTAAATCAGCCTGTCCAATAACATGTCTTCATTTTAGGTTATTATTTATGCAGTGCCAAAGCTTATTTGGTTTGAAAAGTACATTCTTTAGTAAATTATCTAAAAAGGTACAGTAACAGCGCACTACAAAAAAAAAAACTGCACTTCGTTAGCGAATTAAATTGAAGCCCTAAATTGAGCTAAGCCTACTTCTTCGTTAATGAGGTTTTTAAAATATACAAAAACTCAAACTCAAGTAATTTGTAATAAAAACATTGATAACATCGTTCAATCACCACATATCTTTTACTAAGACAAATTTAATAAGACACCATTTAGTAAGACAAATAGAACCATTATTTCTGTACGTTACATGTTTGTTTACTTTAATGTAAATCCACACAATGGCCATCAGCGCTCATTACGTAGCGAGGAGTCTAACCCTGAATTCTAGCGTTGTCTGTCTGCAAACTCATCACGCTGCTCTATCTCTTCGGATTACATTGTGTACCCTGGTAGCTCAACTGTAATTCTTAGAGTTTATAATGCTAAAAGTTATATTTCGACACTCGCGTGGGCACATCACAGACAGCCCATGGTCTAGTTTTGTACTTAAAAATACCAAACACTCTCAATGTGTGAAAATATTTGATATGTTAAAATGAAATGTCTTTCCAATAATTGAAAGTTGCTTTCCAAGCTATAAAAACTTGCAATGAATGACATATGTATAACAACGAAATATAAATGTATAACAATAAAATGAAAATATACGAATAAAGACACGTGTTTGGGGGTTTTATGTACAAAGATACATAAGTTATTTCAAGGACATCAAAACATGATTTTAGTGTATATCTTGAAGTCCATCGCAACCAAAGAGAGGTTAAATCTCTTTTTTTTTTTTTATATATTTCTCGAGGAACTACATACTTGAATCAAAACGTTCAAGGTTAAATCTTAAATAAAAATATAATATGAATTTCAGTAATATGATAATTCCGAACCTAATAAAAGGAAGGTTTTATCGTAAGTAGAGGCCCGGCATGGCCAAGCATGTTAAGGCGTGCGACTCGTAATCTGCGAGTCGCGGGTTCGCATCCCCGTCGCGCCAAACATGCTCGCCCTTTCAGCCGTGGGGGCGTTATAATGTGACGGTCAATCCCACTATTCGTTGGTAAAAGAGTAGCCCAGGAGTTGGCGGTGAGTGGTGATAACTAGTGCCTTCCCTCTAGTCTTATACTGCTAAATTAGGGACAGCTAGCACAGATAGCCCTCGAGTAGATTTGTGCGAATTTCAAAATCAAAAACAAACATTCGTAAGTACAATAATATCTATAGTAAGAAGGGGCTGATACGTAACACATACTGTGAAAACTATTTACTCACATACGCCTTAATAACCAAATAATAAATCTTCAAAGTACTTGAGAGACACTCTTAGGTGATAAGCAAAGAACATACAAAATTACGTATCATAGATGTACTTGGAAAAGTCAGCAGGGCAGATACAAAAATTCACAAAACCATAAATTGCTCAGTTTCACTAACAGAAACAAACAGACTTACGTATCATATATGTACTTGGAAAAGTCAGCAGGGCAGATACAAAAATTCACAAAACCATAAATTGCTCAGTTTCACTAACAGAAACAAACAGACTTACGTATCATATATGTACTTGGAAAAGTCAGCAGGGCAGATACAAAAATTCACAAAACCATAAGTTGCTCAGTTTCACTAACAGAAACAAACAGACTTACCCTAGTTATAAGTGAACCAACAGAGCAATAGCGCAAAACCACGTGCTATTAATTGTGTGAAGTAGTTATTAAGTTGACCTACTTACAAACTGTTTCACTTTCGATCCAAAATGGCGTCACGAAAAAGTTACAATATGAAGAAGCATTAGAGTTGTATTGTAGCAGCTCAAATACTTGGCAGTCAACAGGTTAAATTACTTAACTATGATAATTTTTCAGCACAGAACCACAATTCAAACTGGATCACTCAAATTTCGTTGTACACTAGAGTGTGTGTCATATCGTGTACAGCACAAGTGCACACTTACAATGTGTACACTCACCACACACACAGATACCATTAATTACTCATACTATATTATGATACACATCCACACTGATGACATACATACACGATATCAACATAAATGAGTGAAAGATACACAAGATCATGTCATCTTGTACGATAACAAGTGGAATAAATATTTCAAGAAATTACAGTGTATGAATGGCTGTACCAAAAAGTGAGAAAACAAGGTAGGAATGATCAGTGATGACGAGAAACCCACTTGTTGAGAATTAGCAAAAAGCTCGTTTGAGAAACACTTTACATAGAAGGTCGAAACGTTGTTCGCTCTTCTATGTAAAGTGTTTTCTCAGCCCAAACGAGCCGTTTTTGCATATAAAGGTAGAATGAGCAGATTGTGATAAAACTATGACTCTTCTTCTTTTCTATAGACAGACACCTCTTATGATTTTGTATTTTAATCCATCTCTCTTACTATTATGGTTTTACATATGTGTCTATGTACGTGACCTAAAGAGATGGCACCACAAACAAATTTTACACTTTGGATATTCAAGATTCCGACAATTAGAAAATAACTACGTTATGTCCCACAATCATTTTCTTATAACAGAAAAGTTGTATCCTCAGAACAATAATATGATTTTCACTTGGATTGTATGTGAGGGTTTAATTATATCTTTATTGATTTAGTTTGTAAATATAGTACTAAAAAACAGAGAACTTAAAAAGTGTCATCTTGTTTGTTTTTTTTAATTTCGCGCAAAGCTACACGAGGGCTATCTGCGCCAGTCGTCCCTAATTTAGTATTGTAAGACAGCAAGTCATCACCACTCACCTCCAACTCTTGGGATACTCTTTTACCAACGAATAGTGGGATTGATCGACACATTATAACACTCCTACGAGTGAAAGGACGAGCATGTTTAGTGTGGGGTATTCGAGCTTGCAACCATCAGATTACAAGTAGAGTGCCTTAACCACCTGGCCATGCCGAGCCAAGCGTTATTTTAAAATTAAGGATACCATTTTCAACATATAAGAATATTACAGTTTATATCAGCACAATCCGAACACTTTCCCTGTGCAGTACTTCTGAGAAAAGTCGCTTTTTTCAGAAAATCTTCACTTTTTTTCAAATGTTTTTCAATGTATTATGAACACAATGATTAGTAATTCCTGGTACAAACAGCTGTTTGTAGAAGACGTTTCTACCAATACAGCTAATGAAGGAAGACAAGTCGTAACAGAAAAAAAACCATGAAAGTTATGGTTCACACGAATATCTTATTCTTCTGGTGTCGTATAAACAGACTTTATTGTACATAAATTGCCTTCAATAATTAGACACACATAAACCTCTAGTCACTGTATGATAAGAATAATTAACTTTAATAATATTGGTCCACCTGGCACATGTAAGATATAAATATAAATAAACGAAGAAGGCATAAATAGGATGTTGTGATATTGTACAAAGTAAATGTTATCACAACATGCCCATTCCTACCTTGTTTCCTCACTTTTTTGGTGCTCCCACTCCTACACTTTCAATTTTGTTAAATGTTCTTCCCACTTGTTTAACTAAAAATACTATGTAGACAAAAATGACATCATACTGTTTTATGTGTTTTTTTTCTTAATTTAGTGCAAAGCTTTTGGAAAATTACGTGCACTGACCATTTCCACTTTTGAAGCAATGGACTAAGGGTTTGTTTGTTTGTTTGCTTTGAATTTCGCAAAAAGCTACACGAGGGCTATCTGTGCTAGCCGTCCCTAATTTAGCAGTGTAAGACCTGAGGGAAGGCAGCTAGTCATCACCACCCACCGCCAACTCTTGGGCTACTCTTTTACTAACGAATAGTGGGATTGACCGTCACATTATAACGCCCCCATGGCTAAAAGGACGAGCATGTTTAGGCGTGACGGGGGTGCGAAACCGCGACCCTCAGATTACGAGTCGCACGCCTTAACTCGCTTGGACATGCCGGGACATGGACTAAGGGAAGGCAGTTAGTTTAAACTAACCTCAACTAATGAATATTGAAATTGATCGCCACATTATAACTCTCTCAAGACTGAAAGAACAAGCATATCTCATTTTTTTACATTAAATAAACTTTGGAATCATTGAAAGAAAACCTCGGGTTTTTTTCTTTAGAAACACAGAAAAATTTACAAATTAAAACCTTACTATCCTTTCGTTTTTTAAATTCAAATATGAATTTGGACTGTTCAGATTTATAGTATATTATCTCATGATTATAAGTTTAAAATTCAATAAAATATAACTGATTACTTTTGCTACTTCGTATTTATATAAAACGCCATTCAAATAATTAATATATGGCCGATTATTAACCACTGACCACTGACCAATGACCTTCAACTTGCTGTCGGTGTATCGTGTCCTTTCTCTTCTGAAGTCCACTCTACAACGATAAGCTCCCTCATCGACTTCTGTTACTGGATCTAACTCTAAAGATCCTGGCAGATTTGATGTCATCGTGACGTAGGCTCTGCTTGCGATGCTATCCACGGATGAATGTCTCGCTTGATCAAAAGGAATTTTCCTGGCATCGAGGGTATAAATTGGGGTTGGAGACTTATCCTTGTACCAGAGGACGAGAGCAGGTGAGTCGTCTTCAAATTTGGGGGTAATATTACAAGGAAGACTACTCTTCAAACCGGATATACCAGTTACCACTGTTAAGAACAGGAGAAACATATATATCAAAATAATTGAGAAACCAAATAACAAAGTTAGGGCAAATAAAAGTTAAACTTAACAACAAAACACGTTTGCTAATTCTAATTTAAACTTCTAAGGCGCCATTTTCTGTTTAACTACGAAGGAACTGTGAAACTTCATTCGTTCCATTGCAATATGTGATTAACAGTAACTGTTTGTTTTTTCAAAACAATACAATATTGAGCTATCTGCAGTGTTCACGGAAGGGAATCGAATCTCGGATTTTAAAGTTCTAAGTCCGGGAACCAATGCTAACTGATGACAACTTGTTTAATTTCCACTTTCAGTTTATGTTGATGATAATTTGATGTAAAAAAGTTACTAAACATCAGTGAATCAATACACGTAATTCAATGCACGAATTACGAAAATTTTAACTATGGACTTTTAATGGTTAAAGACAGTTTTTGTTTTCACTTAAAAGATAAGATTTCGCAAGTCTTTTACATTTTAAAAGAACATCACTGTATTGTAAGTGTTGACTGTCAAAGACTGACTGATTGTTGTGGAATTAAGCTACACAATCTGTTCTGCTCACCACGGGTATCGAAACTCAGTTTTTAGCGATGTGAGTCCGCAGACGTACTGTTGTGCCACTAGGGGGCTCCCTGTTAAAGTGAAATGTGTGGGTGCTTGTCTTTTCATATAGCAAAGCCACATCGAGCTATCTGCTGAGTCCACCGAGGGGAATCGAACCCCTGATTTTAACGTTGAAAATCCTTAGACTTACCGCTGAACCAGCAGGGAGCATTAATGTGTAATATAAATAACGTTAACATTGCTATGAAGACGTAGTTATAAATTATAAATATTAGATGTATTCCTTCACAATTGATTGATTTAGCTGGCTTAATGGTTTACCGCACGTGCTATATTTTTAATATTTAGAAATAATTCCAGTAATTTGTAAAAAATTCAACAATACTTTGATTTCTATAACTGTTCTTATTAATAAATGTTTCAGAATGTATTTGAAAATTATGTGATGCACCAATATGAAAAAAATCTCAAAGTATTTCCTAAGTCTAACAACGAACTTTGAAATATTATTTCTTAGCTTCATTGACGCAAATATTTTCAACTTCACGATACGTATCACGCCTCTTTCATTAAAAAATTTTTGCATTACATTACTCAACAATTTTCGATTCTTAAATTCGAAGTGTAATAAGTTTCAGTTAATACATATTCAAGCAGTTTTAAAGGTTTAATGCAGTTATAGAACTCGAACTCAGTGTATTTAAAACTACTAGTTGGAAAAATTGCTAAGCCTTAAATCAGTCATTGTAATTATATATTTAAAAGTTAGATAACTATGTACGTTTCGGAACTTTAGAGTGAGGACGTTTCAAGTCAGGATAAGATAGTAAGTTGCTTTCACAAATGTCAAAACGTACAAAACATTTCGTATAATTTAAGGGACCACTGATCAAATTCAGAGCTCTATCTTTTCTTGTGGTTTCCCACTCCTGAAAAAAGGTCAAAGGGCGAATAATCAGCTTGACATTTTCAATCAACGGCTAAAGTTATACGTGACTTTTCTTGTCACAATTCTTTGATAAATTTTCTATGCGTGTGACAGGTAGCACAGTGGTACGTTCACTGAAATATATAAAAAGAAATCCAGTTTTCAAGTAAGTCGAGCTTACTGAACACGACTGAAATCTGAAATTATCAGAGGATTTCTTTTGTCAACATCATGCAATGAAAAACTTATAAACTATTTTCCTAAAGTGGATCAGTATTCCAAATTCCCACGATTGGTGAGTTATCAAAATTGACATTTTTTCCTTCAGACCATCACTTACACAGTGAAAAAATATTGGATTTTTTTTAATATAAAGAGCAAATGTATTTTAGAAATTGAAGCTTTATGAGATAAAAGATGTTTGAGATTCACCACTATTAAGAAACTTTGTTCAGTTGACATCTTGCGCTTTTGTCCAGTTTACACACACGCTTTGATATAATGGAAGTAAAGAAAAATGGGCAGAATGCAACGCTGGGTGCTGAACACGTTCCAGACGGACTTATAACTTGCCTCGCAAATATTAGTGTTAAATCTTTAAGTTCTATATGTCTCTGGCCCTCAACTATCTATATAAGCAAAGTATCGATAATTGAGAAGAAGGAGTTAATCACCTCGAGTTTATAAACTGGTACACTTGTTCGGGCGTCCATGAAACGAAATTCACTTTTATGATACACTGTAATTCAGTTACTTGTCTATTATGAGTACTGATAAAGTGTTTATCAACACATGATAAGTTGTATTGTATCTTTACGTGTAATAGATTAGCTTTATGGATAACATATTAGTTACTTAATGAAATCCTCTGTTAGTGCCTCGTTATTTCTGTTTTAGTCCTGTGTTATTAATTTCTTATTGCTTTGTTATTCAATTCTTGGTGTTTTTGGACTCGTAAAGAACAAGTGGAGGCTCTAAAGATTTCCAGCGTCATATTATCAAATTCTTGGCCAAGACACATTAACGAACTGCACAACAAACATCAGCATGTCTGGCATTCCGTATTTGAGGGGAATATGTCATCATCTTCATTTCTCTGTATCACAGGAAACAGGAGCACGAAAAGGATGAACGAATTAACATTTATCGTTTATCATCTCTTTCTTAATATCCCTTATTCTCCATCCTCCATCTTTCTTAATATCCCTTATTCTACATCCTCCATCCTCCACCTTTCTTAATATCCCTTATTCTACATCTCCCATCCTCCATCTTTCTTAATATCCCTTATTCTACATCCTCCATCCTCCACCTTTCTTAATATCCCTTATTCTACATCTCCCATCCTCCACCTTTCTTAATATCCCTTATTCTACGTCTCCCATCCTCCATCTTTCTTAATATCCCTTATTCTACATCTCCCATCCTCCATCTTTCTTAATATCCCTTATTATACATCTCCCATCCTCCATCTTTCTTAATATCCCTTATTATACATCTCCCATCCTCCATCTTTCTTAATATTCCTTATTCTACATTTCGCATCCTCCAGCAGGCTCAGATGGTTTATCACTTTAAAATCTGGGTTTCAATATCTATAGCCCTTTCAACCGTGGGGTGTTATAAAGTAACGGTTAATCCCACTATTCGTTGGTAAAAGAGTAGCCCAAGAGCTAGCAGTGGGTGGTGATGACTAGCTGCCTTCCTTCTAGTCTTACACTGCTAAATTAAAGACAGCTAGCGAGGATAGCCCTTGTAGCTTTGCGCGAAATTCAAACCAAACAAACAAACAATATCTTCACACGACAAACATCAATAAAGTATTACTCCACTGCGTAATATTTGTTTTGAATTATAGATATATCGTTGAAGACAACTGAAACAGATATTTTGTCTTGCTATCAATTTGCACTTATTTGTTCAAAGTAGTCAATACATAGATTTATATATATTTATCTCGATTTTTGAAAACAGTGCAGTGTTAAAATATAGTTTTATTATAGAATTGTGGTTCCTTTTATGAAAATAGTTTAACTAAAGGTGATATTCTGAACGTTAAGCAGTTTGTTTATTGATTGACACTATAATATCATGTTGAAGAATGAAACTGAACCGAACATGGCTCACTGATCTGCATATCTAATGTTCACGTCCCGTTATCACAAAATAAAAGTATGAAGCTGTAAAACCGTCATAAGGGTGACGAACAAATCCAACTACTGGGCCAAACAGTAACAGCTCAAGGTGTTTCAGCAGGTTCTGTTGAACTAGCTCTGTTATATCTGTTCATGGATATTACCGACTAAGATATCTTCTGCCTAATTTTACACCAATATCCATGAACAAAATTACGTTCCAATAGAACAAAACTGCCTAAACCTACTAACATACTTCGTTAATTTACATTTTATAAATATACTTACATGTAAGTGCATTATAAGAAAACAACGTGAAAAGAAAGACAATCATAAATACAAATTTGTTCGCAAGCAAAGAAACTTCCACAAGAGGTCACTTCACGCTAAAATCAATATGAAACAATAAAAATAATAAAATTTTGCATGAATTAAAAATATTAGTTGCCGAAAAGCGCAAGATAAATCCAACTGTACCACTATTGCACGTGGTCACGCGCAAACAACTAAACGTATAAACAATCGCCACTGTTTTGTTTCTAAAATTTAAAAATAAAATTTTAATCCATAATTTTGAAATATCGTGACTTATTGTTTAAGTAAAATGGAAATTAATACTAAGAATGTTTTGCTTGACTTACGAGCTCTTCTATAAGAAGAAAATGCTAAAGGTGTTTGTCACGTACAACCATATATACCCTTCCAGTTAAACACACGAAAAATGCGGTTGAACGTGCAATCCAATCGCTTATTAACGGTGGCCTAAAAACTGAATGGAAAAAATTCTACGAACGCCTGCAATAGAAATTGTTTTTCAGAATGTCCATCACAAATTATAATGTTTGTTTTTATTATAGCAAAGCCACATCGAGCTATCTGATGTGCCCACCAAGGGGAATCGAGCCCCTGATTCTAGTGTTGTAATTCCGAAGACTCACCGCTGTACCAGCGAGGAACAAATTTGTAATTTAAGACCAATGTCGATTAATAGCAAAACTTCACGCTTATTTTGGCACTTTCTATTTTTAGCTTTGAAAACAAGTCAAGATTGAAGTGGGTTTAAATTTTATGGTGGGAAACCTTTGTTGCTCATATATTTTGCAATTGTTGTTGTTGTTCTTTTGAATTAAGCACAAAGCTACACAATGGGCTATCTGTGCTGTGCCCACCACGGGTATCGAAATCCGGATTTTAGCGTTGTAAGTCCGCAGACATACCGCTGAGCCACTTGGAAGCTATTTTGCAATTAATCTATTCTACTTGTCATTTTGAAAGCTAGCGTACTTAATACATTTTTTTTCTGTTCTACACTCTGGGCATTGAAAATAGATATTAAAAGTTGACTTTTGATCTGTGTGTTAAGAATAATTTGATGAAATTTTATAATATTGGCTTGTTAATGTTTTTTTTATTTGAGATTAAGCGCAAGACTACATAATGGGCTACTTGTGTTGTGCCCACCACGCATATCGAAGAAAACCCTGATTTCTGACTTATAAGAACAAGAAAAAATTACTTGCAAACCATTTATCAGACCTCTAAAAGTTAATCCCAAAGGTCAGTTTTGTTTTGGTAACTAACTCGTAGCAAAAGGTCTTAATCACATGCTATTTGTTTGTTCTTGGAATTTCGCGCAAAGTTATACCATGTGCAATATCCGTCTCTAATTTAGCAGTATAAGACTAGAAGGAAGGCAGCTAGTCATCACCACCCACCGGCAGCTAATTGACAGTCACTTATAACGTCCCCACAGCTGGAAGGGCAAGGATGTTGGTGTGACGAGGATTCCAATCCGCAACTCTCAAATTACGAATCAAGTTCTCTAGCCACTTGACAATGCTGGGCCAAATTGCACTCTATAATAGCGAGTAATAAGTGTTAAAGAGTTGCATATTGCACCACATTTAGTTCATGTTGTCACAAGCGACTTAACTGACACGTAATGTCAAATACCCGACTGATTATTGGACAATACAATGCCACCAGGGATGCTCTTATACCTGGAAATATGTTATACTCTTTCCCAGAAACGAGACCGTCAAACGATGAAGAACCAGATCACAAAACATTATGGCCCGGCATGGCCAAGTGTGTTGAGGCGTGCGACTCGTAATCTGAGGGTCGCGGGTTCACATCCCCGTCGCGCCAAACATTCTCGCCCTTTCAGCCGTGGGGGCGTTATAATGTGACGGTCAATCCCACTTTCGTTGGTAAAAGAGTAGCTCAAGAGTTGGCTGTGGGTGGTGATGATTAGCTGCCTTCCCTTTAGTCTTACATTGCTAAATTAGGGACGGCTAGCACAGATAGCCCTCGAGTAGCTTTGTGCGAAATTCAAACACAAACAAACAAACACAAAACATTTTGGACAATGCAGCCATTAATGTTCTCCACGACAACAGAAATCCTTACACATTAAAGAACCTAGAACGAAAATGGATTCCAAAAACACATCTAAAGCCAATCAGGACAATAGACCTCAGAGATAAAATAAAGGTTACAACTAAGAAATCCATAAGAGACGAAGTTAACAAGAGTTTAATGTTTATGATAGCTCAAAAATAAATACATCTCGAAATCATCAACTGCTTACGTGATAAGAATGACCAAATTGGAATAACAGCAGTTTCATTCGATCATAAATCTCCTGATGCAGCACCCACGGTCTCTTGTGGTATTGATCTACATAAAGTTGATCCTAGAAGTCAACCCCCACTTACACCGTAAAATTGTCGGTAAGATATGTAACCTAAGATTGATTTGCTGTCTTTTGCAGATGCTTGCTTGAAGAAAGGAAACTGTGGTGACGGGGAGTAGTGGATAATCGTGGCCATTAAACTAAGTACGTCAAAATAAAGAAACAAGTGTAATTCTAAAACAACTCGTGTTATAAAATCAAACTAAAGTAATTTTTGTTTCAGTTTGTAAAATCCAGACAATTTGTCCATTAAATGTATTTCATTTCTGTTTTAAATCATACATATTTCATCAAAAATATATACTGGTTTTTGGACATTCTTGGTCATGTAAGTGGCACTAAACTATAGTAGTCGTATTATAAAACTTGTTTGTTTAGAGTTAAGCACGAAGATACACACTGGGCTCTCCGAAACCCGATTTACAGAGTATTATAATAAACAAAAAATATTGATTACCTTAGGTTTCCAGAAATACACAATGTGTTATCAGTGTTGTGTACATTACAATTACAGAAACCCAGTATTTGGAGATGCGAAAATTATAATGAATTAAGTTATATATTTAATTATATGCTAACACCAAATGTTAACTAATAAACAATCCAAAAGTCTTACAAAATGTTGATAATATAAATCCATCGTTGAATAAACAAGCATTTCGTGGATAAATGTTAATATACACTTTCTACGATGGTTAGACATTTGTAAAATGAATGATTCAACTTCAGTACGTCCATCGCCTGCGTAAGTCGTTTCCTAACTCGAAAAATGATTGAAAACACATCTTATTACGTACACTTCTACATTAACTAAAATGAAACACAAGGTATGTAAAATACGTTAAAATGGATCATGTGTTTTAATATTCAGCGAAGCGTAAAACGATGTAATCTTGTCTCTGGATACTGTGGTTAATCAAAAATTATATTTTTATATGTTAATTGTAACATTAACAGAAAAAGAACCACCAACAGTTGCTTCTGGGCAACTTAAACTTGATTCACAAAGACTGGTGCCAGCAAAGTGATCAAAATAGAGACATATGTCTGAGGTTTATTCAATTGAGTAATCTCAACATTTTTGTCCGCCAAAGGTCTTCGATTAACAATAAGTAACAGCTAATCTAATGGTATGAAGCACTTGAATTTCCTAATAATATACAAAACTCTGATTGAATTAGAGAGACTATACAAGAGAAACTTGTCGAAATACAGATGGTAGAGCGGTTAATAAAATCTAATGTAAGTCTAAACATCGTTGAGTAGTTAGTAGATAAGAGGATTTTGTGAGATGTGGAAGTGATTCTGGTTTGAACAACAGAAGTAGATTTGTTGGGTTTAGAAACAGACCAGGTAGAGAAACGTCTAGAAACTTACAAAGAACTGTTAAAAATCAATTATATAACTTTTCAACATCAACATATTGGCAATTTCGTTTATAGCCATGAAACTCGAAACACCTCGTAATATGTCAACGCCAGCCAATGAATATATTAACACAGCGAGAGTATGCACCTAGATTAATCCCAGCTACATTTTCAGTTAAAATTCAAATAATAAATTTCATAACCTCTAGTCACAAGTTGGAAACCCCGTCAGAAACATTCACAACATAAGCTGCTACTCTTGAACCATCGATTATCGTTTCTTAATATGCCTATAACTGAAAACACAGATTGGTATATCACAGATTCGAACCTTGGATATTCCCACTTGAAGTCCTTCGTGATACGTATAACCTCATAACAATCAATGTAATATCTAATTAGACAGAAATTTAAAAGGCTGCGCGACAGTAAGTTATATGACCTAGTCATAAGAGTCACATTATGATAGACCAAGGAAGTAGTGATACGACCTTAACTCACTAATAATACAATGAACTTGATATAGCGTGTCATAACTTCTCGAGTCGAAAGTTTATTTTATTGTATAAACATACTACAAACACCTACAGAGTTTCCCCTTTTGGTATAGGTGTGGCAGGTATGTTGGCTACTGTAATTTTTAAATATTAGACACAACACAAACTGTGATTGTTAACTCACGACAAAGATTGACGTGAGAGGCTAGTTACTAAATTAAAAAAAAACAGAATACGCATAAAGCATGATTAATTAATATGCTAGAAAAACGTAACACCAGGCAAACGGTTACAGTTCTACATCCTTATCAAATAGTTGCTGTTTTATATAATTATCAGATGGTTCTTGTTTTACATACTTATCATATAATTGCTGTTTTATATAATTATCAGATGGTTCTTGTTTTACATACTTCTCAAATAGTTGCTGTTTTATATCCTTATCAGATGGTTCTTGTTTTACATACTTATCATATAGTTCTTGTTTTATATAATTATCAGATGGTTCTTGTTTTACATACTTATAACATAGTTGCTGTTTAATATAATTATCAGATGGTTCTTGTTTTACATACTTATCAAATAGTTGCTGTTTTATATAATTATCAGATGGTTCTTGTTTTACATACTTATCAAATAGTTGCTGTTTTATATAATTATCAGATGGTTCTTGTTTTACATACTTATCATATAGTTGCTGTTTTATATAATTATCAGATGGTTCTTGTTTTACATACTTATCAAATAGTTGCTGTTTTATATAATTATCAGATGGTTCTTGTTTTACATACTTATCATATAGTTGCTGTTTTATATAATTATCAGATGGTTCTTGTTTTACATACTTATAACATAGTTGCTGTTTTATATAATTATCAGATGGTTCTTGTTTTACATACTTATCAAATAGTTGCTGTTTTATATAATTATCAGATGGTTCTTGTTTTACATCCTTATAAAATAATTGCTGTTTTATATAATTATCAGATGGTTCTTGTTTTACATACTTATTATATAGTTGCTGTTTTATATCCTTATCAGATGGTTCTTGTTTTACATACTTATCATATAGTTCTTGTTTTATATAATTATCAAATGGTTCTTGTTTTACATCCTTATAAAATAATTGCTGTTTTATATGCTTATCAGATGGTTCTTGTTCTACATACTTATAACATAGTTGCTGTTTTATATAATTATCAGATGGTTCTTGTTTTACATACTTATCATATAATTGCTGTTTTATATAATTATCAGATGGTTCTTGTTCTACATACTTATAACATAGTTGCTGTTTTATATAATTATCAGATGGTTCTTGTTTTACATACTTATCAAATAGTTGCTGTTTTATATAATTATCAGATGGTTCTTGTTTTACATACTTATCATATAATTGCTGTTTTATATAATTATCAGATGGTTCTTGTTTTACATACTTATCATATAATTGCTGTTTTATATAATTATCAGATGGTTCTTGTTTTACATACTTATCAAATAGTTGCTGTTTTATATAATTATCAGATGGTTCTTGTTTTACATACTTATCATATAATTGCTGTTTTATATAATTATCAGATGGTTCTTGTTTTACATACTTATCATATAATTGCTGTTTTATATAATTATCAGATGGTTCTTGTTTTACATACTTATCATATAATTGCTGTTTTATATAATTATCAGATGGTTCTTGTTTTACATACTTATCATATAATTGCTGTTTTATATAATTATCAGATGGTTCTTGTTTTACATACTTATCATATAATTGCTGTTTTATATAATTATCAGATGGTTCTTGTTTTACATACTTATAACATAGTTGCTGTTTAATATAATTATCAGATGGTTCTTGTTTTACATACTTATCAAATAGTTGCTGTTTTATATAATTATCAGATGGTTCTTGTTTTACATACTTATCAAATAGTTGCTGTTTTATATAATTATCAGATGGTTCTTGTTTTACATACTTATCATATAGTTGCTGTTTTATATAATTATCAGATGGTTCTTGTTTTACATACTTATCAAATAGTTGCTGTTTTATATAATTATCAGATGGTTCTTGTTTTACATACTTATCATATAGTTGCTGTTTTATATAATTATCAGATGGTTCTTGTTTTACATACTTATAACATAGTTGCTGTTTTATATAATTATCAGATGGTTCTTGTTTTACATACTTATCAAATAGTTGCTGTTTTATATAATTATCAGATGGTTCTTGTTTTACATCCTTATAAAATAATTGCTGTTTTATATAATTATCAGATGGTTCTTGTTTTACATACTTATTATATAGTTGCTGTTTTATATCCTTATCAGATGGTTCTTGTTTTACATACTTATCATATAGTTCTTGTTTTATATAATTATCAAATGGTTCTTGTTTTACATCCTTATCAAATAGTTGCTGTTTTATATAATTATCAGATAGATATTGTTTTACATAATTCTTAAATGGTTATTATTTTACACACTCATCAGAGAGTTGTTGTTTTACATACTTATCAGGTGGTTGCTGCTTTATATCTTTGTCAGAGTTTGCTTGTTGTTAACCGTAAATCTACACAACGAACGGAATATTTATGCAATACCGACTGTGATCGTCAAAACCCAATTTTCCTGCGCTACAATAAGCCCTCAGACTTACTGTCGTGCCACCAGGATCTGGAGAGCCCTTGTCAGAGATGGTTTAGTGGCCAGATCAACAGGACCATTTCGGAACATAAAATGCTACCAGTGATGTTAGTAATGACAAGAACAAAAGTATCGAGTTAAAACCTTAAAGAAGGCACTTCTGGACTCCTCTCCTGGCTGACTGATTGAAGTACCACTGTGTTAGAGTACCGTGTATATATCTTCCATATATACTTCCTACATTAATGTTTACAGATGGCATCCACGTGTTTCTTAATAATATTAAAGGTATAAACTTAGCTAGAGTTAGGTGATTTAAGTTCTAGTGTTGCGAGAAATTATTCCTATTGTTCTTAGAAGAGATGTAGTGTTATAATGACCATCCGTTTTAGTCTATATCACCTATTATTACCAGTGTTGTTACGCATTAAATAAAAGCGTAAAATAGATATATTCTGCATTATATGCTAGAGCTATCTTGTAGGTAAGTAGCATATTCATATACGTATGATGTATTTTTTAGGCCCTAAAAGTAAAAGAAACCCGATAAAATCAAATAGTGTTTATAAACAACTAAATATTTTCATTGGAACTGATGAATATAATGCTAGCTAAGAAAGTATTAGATCGTAACTGTTAACTGTGTAAGTTTGCCTGTAAAAACAAGACTAAACGGGGAAGGTTTAATTGGTGAATGAGAAGAGAATTCTTAAAACAAACAGTTTTATATCCAAACGCAAGTTTTTATCTTTACCTTCTTTTTTCTATTTCCTTTTCAATTTCTTACTTTTTTAGTTTTTTCGTTATATTTACCTCCCACAGGTACAGCTACAGTGCTTCCATCTGGTGTTCTTTAAATCTTCTTTAAATATAACACTGTATTCACAAAGTGAATTGTTATGGTAATAAAATCACAGAAATTAGTTTATCTTTCTTTGTGTCGAAAACAACTCCATTTCTTTTATTATTTACAATAATGAAAATGCTATATAACCTACTATTACATCCTTTTCACGCTAGCGTCCACGACTGGTGAATAACAAAAAAATATTGGATATCCTCACCGTTATTTGCAACAAAAATATAAAACTTCTATTCTCATAACTGGTGTATTTTTATATATCTATATATACTTTATTATAACAAAGAGTGAACTTATCAGACAGGTATTTGATAAGTAATGCAGGCTCTTAGCAACTTGAGCCCCACTCCATTGGTTCATCAGTAAGTCTATTAAGGCTTATAATTCTTAAAACCGAGCTTTGATACCTTTCGTGAGCACAGCACAGATAGCTCAATATGTAGTTTTGTGTTTAATAAAAAAATAAACATACCATGTTAAGAGTAAAACGAATAAAAGAATAACTTTATCATTAGTATGGCAGGGGACTCCACCTCCATATGATAAAGGGCAAAGGTATGTCATTTGTCAAGAGATTCATACCATTGCCAGGGCTGACTGAAAACAGATAGTAGATAGTTGGGCTCTGGACGTTGCTAGTTAAAGCACTCCAGCCATGCGCCTTAACTGATTATGAAATGTAAACATTTTATTGGTACTTTTTGCGCCTGCGTTATTGGTCAATAAGTGAAGAGATGATGTATTTCGAACGCCACTTGGGGGCGCAGGCATTCGCAACAAAAAAACGTGTATTTTGTTTCTATAATCGATATACTTTGTTATTTTTGTTCTGTTTTTTCTTATATGCGTTATAACTGTCTTAATAAAGTGATATTTCGCGGAAAGGCGTGTGCAGAGACGTAAATGGAAGATATTTGCAGTAGAAGAAGTGTTTTAATCAATGTACATGCTAAACTTTACTCATTTAGAGGAGTGGTTGAGGGGACAATGGAGAACATGTGGTCTAGAATTTCAGTGAATGAAACCAATGAGATTCGTACTTCAATAAGTGTGTTAAGTGTGGGAATGTATTTTGTATTAGACAAATATCTAAAAAAACCACTAATTCGTTTGTTAATAAAAAGTGTCATATAAATTGTGCTGTATATTTGACATATTTTGGCCTTGTTTACGATTTTTTCAGGGTCGCAACCCAGCCAAAATAAAGTCATTTGTCAATTAAATTGTATCCAAACTGAATAACTTTGGAGCGAAATTAGAGTAAATAAACATTGTTATAGAATATTTATGAAACTCTCTAACAGTAACATGTCGAATGATGACAGCATGGTCAATGAGCAGAGAAACGACCGCGTGAACTTCTGATAAATATTTAATTATAATTCAAGAAGAAAGTTAGCCCTAGTAATAACCCTTGTAAAAATAGGCTAGAACAAGGAGTAATTTATATAGTGGCTTTGTAACAAAGTGTTAAAAATCATAAATTAGTATGGTGGGTGTAATTAATATACTTATAAGTAAGAACTGATACCAACCATCAAGAATGACGTTCTTAAAAAACAACGTATGTGTACTTAGCTGAGTGAAGCGTGACTGGTTTTAAAAGAGAGAAATGAATCTACGTGTAAGCTTCCCATATAAGTCCCGGTATTAGTAACGCTTTAAAAAAATAAGTTCCGGTACTCAGTTCCGGTAGAATTTCTCATGTGCCTACAAAAAGTGGTATAATTTTGAAACCGCACGTATACCACGTCTTCGTCTCACTATAAAGCATTTGTTTGTTTGTTTCTTATGAATTTCGTGCTAAGCTACACGAGGGCTGTCTGCACGAGCCATCCCTAATTTAGCAATGTAAGATTAGAGGACAGGCAGCTAGTCATCACTACCCACATTCAACTATTAAGCTTCTATAACGAATAGTGGAGTTAACCGACCCATAATAACATTACAACGCCCCCACGACTGAAAGGGCGAGCTTGTTTGAGGAGACAGGGATTCGAACCCGCGACCCTCAGATTGTGAGTTGAGCACTCTGACCACCTGACCACGTCGGGCCATTATAAGATATAATTAACCCTCAGTAGTTTGGAGAGAACAGTAACAAAGTTCGAAGACTAATTATAACACGGTCAGGAAGTTCGTTATACCTAAATTGTCCAGCAATATATTTAGACGTATAGGTAGTTGCCAAAAGAATTATCAGACAGTTACGTAAGAAGTTGTATGTACGTGGTCACAATGTTCCTTATTTACCAGATTATCTGTATTATAATTAATTATTTCAACACTAGAGACACAAAGAGTAGACCCTATTAGTGTTTTCGCTAGTTCATCAGAGATCATTGGATAAATTGAACAGAGCGCTATTAAGTAAAGTATACTACATGTGTTTAAGTTAATTAGTTCAGGGAGAAAAATCAGAAAAAAAAACAACTACAAATAAGTTAACTCTTATGCATTATGCTTATCTCAGCAGGAAATAAAAACATCAAGTTTCCGCGCACTCTACATCGATTTAGAAGAAACTCAAAATTGTTAATTAATTTGCAGTAGCAAAATATAACGCGTGACGTGAACTTTTTCTAATTCATTGACTTAACTTAAGCTTGTTTGAGAGATAATATACATTGTGAAAATTTGATATAGTATATAGGTTTAAAAATATACATTACAAGGGAAAGCAGAATCGAATGTATAAATGCATCTCTGACCTTGTGGGTACGTGGTGGTTCAGCTTCAAGAAAACCTTAGCTACGTTTAGTGTATATTAATTAGGTGTAGAAATATGGTCTTTTTTGTAGATTTTATTAGCTATTAGGAAACTAATGTGCTATGAACCTTCAAACCGCGTAGTTCAATACAATACATTCTAATGGAATATAGGAAAATGCGACGTCTAATAGATCTAACGAAAGTGTTAAATTTAACGTTTTCGTAATTTCACTTGCTGTAAAATGTACACCTGTACAACTAAATATGACTGTTTGGGCTTTTTTTAATGCAAATATACCTTTATATGATAGTGTATTTAGTGAATTTATTCACTATATATATATATATACACAAATTAATAAATAAATCCATATATAGAATTAATGCTACGATTCGTATATCTTATAAATGTTCATTATGTGTAATATAGCAATTATATAAACATTGGAGTGTTTATCATATCAAGACCTTACCCACACTTTAACATAAAGTAGTATATCCCAATTAACAATAAAACAGTGCTAAATGTAACTCTTGTGTGCAGATGAAACACTAATGCAATCTAATAAAAACGTGATCCTTATATTAAACCGTAAATAAATGAATATATTTATCTCTCCAATAATTTTCCACAAAATATTTAAGCACCGATACCACTATTCTGATGACGTACAGTATGAATTATAGAGGGAGTGGAAGAGAGGTTTGTTTCTTTTTGAATTTCGCGCATAGCTACACGAGGACTATCTGCGCTAACCGTCTCTAATTTTCCAGTGTAAGACTAGCGGGAAGGCAGCTAGTCATCGTCACCCACCGCCAATTATTGGGCTACTCTTTCACCAACAAATAGTGGGATTGACTGTCACATTATAACGCCCCCACGGCCGAAATGGCTAGCATGTTTGGTACGACGAGGACTCGAACCCACGACCCTCAGATTACGAGTCGAGAGCTTTAACCATCTGGCTATGCCGGGCCCGTTGGAAGAGAGGATACGTTCTGGGGACTCTCCTAATGACCAATGAAGCTAGTAAATTCCTTCTGTCATTCACGTTAATCTCACGAGCAGGATATCATTAAAAGTATAATTATATATGATAATGCAAATCACCGACATCCTCTGAACGTCAAGTAGATGCCTGCAGTTGTGTTACTAATTTATGATCATAAAGAAACTTTCAAACTAAGACGATTGTAGTTTAAGCTCATCTGTTTTCGGGGTACAAATGACGCCAAAGACACATTAAAGTTATTAGGTTAGTACAGAGTATAGCAGGGTGTTACAGGTGCCTAGCTCTGAATAAAGCCCCTGTGTCATCTGTTGAAATCAGATAAGTGCTAACTCACGAGAAAAGCAATTTGTGCGTGCATTATAACAAAACTTATCACTCCTAATCTCCATCTGGTGAAATTTTGTTGCCCTAGGGAAAATTAACGCTTTAGATATAATTAATTTAAGTATCAAGATTTGTTTATATTTATTCTGCAAATGTTTAATTTTAATTAAATTAGTGCAAAGAACTGCGATACGAAAAACATTAAAAGTTATTTTAGTGCACTATACTCACGGAACGAAACCTCCAGAGATGGAATGTGTATTTTAACTTTTCGTTTAAAACTATCGAGCGACACGAAAGTTTTTAGTGTACGACGTTGAGAGTTTATGGTTCTGCTTACTTACTTCATAATCAGTATTTATTTTTTTTACTTAGCCTGGTCTGGATCCTGAAACAAGACGTTCGATAGTTTTATAATACTTGACTACAGTAGGTTATAGCCACCGACAAGTTTTGTTGTACTTATAAGACTACTGAAGTTAGCCGTTCACTTGGTACATGTTCGTCATTTATAACCGATAGCTGCGTAGTATGTTGAACGTTTTAAACTAATTTCACATTACTATATTACTTCTTTTTACACTGATTAGAATAAAGTTTAGCGATGTTTTACTTTCACTTATTCTAATGTTAATAGACGTCGGGCTATATTAGTCCTGTCTTTGAGCGTGCTGTTCTGTTACATATGGCGTGTGATACTTTTGAGTGGGTCACAATAATGCTTCGTAAGAGACATTTTATTTAGGTTGCTTGTTTGTCCACGATAAATGTTCAAGAATGTTGTATCCAGGGCGCTCAGAGATGAGCATCTTTCTTCATCCAATTAGGAAGACTAATCCCTCCTTGCAAGATGCCACAAGTATCCAGGATTTGTTTCTACAAATCCAGTGGCATCGTAATATCGTATTCAGATTTTACGTAAAATAACATTTTAAAGTCTAACTGATATAGTCATTTGAGGAATAACATACGTATTTTTAAGTTTATTTTTTCCTTTTCGGCAAAAGTAAAAATTTCGGGTACTTGTGGAAAAACTAGCCACGTGGTCTAGGACGGCAGAGTAGACGATCCAACGAAGAGATTAAATTTGGTCATTTTTCAATAATCGAAAAGGTCTGTACTCCATAAAGTAATTTAATGCATCTACGAACAAATAACAGAGTAGAGTGTAGCCAGTCTTCAAAGTCTTGGTGGTTATAAGACCAGAAGTCTTGGTGGTTATAAGACCAGATGCATTTGAAGTACAAGACAGTCATATCACCTATCAGTAATAATTCCAAGTAGATCCACATACAGGAAATAACCAAGAAATGTATTTCCAAAAGAAATAACTAAGAAAAGTACTTTCAAGGAAATAACCAAGAAACGTACTTCTACAGAAAATAACCAAAAAATGTATTTCCAAAAGAAATAACTAAGAAAAGTACTTTCAAGGAAATAACCAAGAAACATACTTCTACAGGAAATAACCAAGAAACATACTTCTGAAAGAAATGACCAAGAAAGGTACTTCTATAAGAAATAACCAAGAAGCATACTTCTACAGGAAATAACCAAAAAATGTATTTCCAAAAGAAATAACTAAAAAAAGTACTTTCAAGGAAATAACCAAGAAACGTACTTCTACAGAAAATAACCAAAAAATGTATTTCCAAAAGAAATAACTAAGAAAAGTACTTTCAAGGAAATAACCAAGAAACGTACTTCTACAGGAAATAACCAAGAAACATACTTCTACAGGAAATAACCAAGAAACATACTTCTGAAAGAAATGACCAAGAAAGGTACTTTTAGAGGAAATAATCAAAAAACGTACTTCTAATGAAAATAACCAATAAACGTACTTCTATAGGAAATAACCAAGAAACGTACTTCTACAGGAAATAACCAAGAAATGTATTTCCAAAGGAAATAACCAAGAAAAGTACTTTCAAGGAAATAATCAAGAAACGTACTTCTACAGAAAATAACCAAAAAATGTATTTCCAAAAGAAATAACTAAGAAAAGTACTTTCAAGGAAATAACCAAGAAACATACTTCTGAAAGAAATGACCAAGAAAGGTACTTTTAGAGGAAATAATCAAAAAACGTACTTCTAATGAAAATAACCAATAAACGTACTTCTATAGGAAATAGCCAAGAAACGTACTTCTACAGGAAATAACCAAGAAATGTATTTCCAAAAGAAATAACCAAGAAAAGTACTTCTACAGGAAATAACCAAGAAACGTAGTTCTAAAAGAAATAACCAAGAAACGTTTGAAGAAGAAAAAGAACGAAGTTAATTTTGAAAGTGAGTCGTCCACTCGTCCAGTTGTTCCGAGAGTGATTACGAAACAAGTTCCGTAGAAGAGAAAAATGTATATAAAAAATGCACCTGGGATTGTCGTCTTCCGAAGATAATAGACAGGAAGAGACCAAAGTCTCCATATCGGTAACAAGTATGGAGCCAAAGAAAGCAAAAAAAAAGAAGTGTCCTCATGGAAAAACCCATCTGATTGTCTTACTGTTAACTTTGTTTATGAGTAACAGAATATAACTATTGTTAATATTTAAGTTCAACTGTCAAGCTTCAGTGTCTGTGTTCGACAATCCTGATGAAACTGATGGTTATTAAGATTCATGAGCTCAGGGTTTTCTCTGTAGAATATTCCGTGAGGAAAACCGTTCAACACATATATAAACCTGGACTTTGTTGAATAAGAAGTAATTTAATTTACTTTAAGATACATCGACCTAGGAACATTAAATAGCCGTCGCCAAAAGGTGAGACTGGCTAAATCTCTTCAGGGCAGCTTCGGTGAGCAGCTGACTGAGGGGTATTTTAATCCGTATTATTTTTATAATGTGATCTTCCGCTGCTCCACTATTTTTACCAGTTAGACTCCTAGCTCAGTTTGTTTTTCGCCAAATTTTTGTTTCAATATTATTTATGCGGTTCATCCATGTTAATTTAAAGTCAAATTTTGTCCTGAAAACTTTGCAGATGAAGCAGTCTGAAGGAGTGTTCCATTGATGTAGATTTTACAACCTGTTGTTTGTTTGTTTGTTTGTTTTCGAATTTCGCAGAAAGCTACACGAGGATTATCTGCGCTAGCTTTCCTTAATTTGGTAGCGAAAAACTAGAGGGAATGCAGCTAGTCATCAACATGGACCGCCAACTGCGATTGAACATAACATTATAACGTCCTCATGGCTGTAAGAATTGATTTATGTTGTTCTTTTTAATTATGAATTATATTTCTTAACTCTAATCCTCAAGAAGCACAGTGATGTGTATATGGACTTGTAACAAATTTAAAAAGATTTCTATACACATAACGTTTGTACAGTTTGTGCTTAACTTTAAAAAAAAAACACAAATCGTAACCTAAGTGCGACTAAAGTAAAATAATGATAGCGCATGTGCAAGTTGTTATTGGGCTTAGCTCCTAATACGAAGGTCGCAGATTCGAATCCCTTTCCATCAAACATGCTTACCATTTCAGCCGTGGGATCATTATGATAATATGATCAACCCAACAGCTCGTTGATAAAAGAGTAACCTAAGAGTTGGCGGCGGACACTCTTACACTACTAAATAGCACATATAGCCCTCGAATTGCTGTGGTTAAAATATAAAACAAACAATCAAGGCAGGAACTATTCTAAACAATTTTATAACCATTTGTTTGTCGACGTAAATATTAAAGAAGTGAGTAACACTGAATTATTATTAGGTACTTTCTTCCAGTTGTCACACACCGTACTAGTACATAAAGCCCTATATAAACACGAAACATTAACAAAATCTTCTCTGTCATTGGCTAGAACTATCAAGATGAATGCCACGTGATGTTCCTTTAGGTGAGAAAGAGTATGAAAAACGAGCACGTGTTGTCATAATATTTCATGTCCACCAAATGGAGCTTAAGAATTATTTAAAAAATGTAAAAGCGTAATTTATCTTTCTCGCTCTTGAATATGTTTCATACTACCTTAGTTATTCTATAGGAAACTAATGGCTTTCCTTGTAGCTATAAGAAATCTGAGAACCATAATATATTATGTTGATAAACGCAATTTGTATTTCTGTAATGGTCTCCTCCATGAAATATTTTTAGCTATATATTATGATTTCTTTTTTCAGTTTCTACAACGATATTTCATATTGCAAATAACTCTTGTCCTACGAAAAACATACCGATTTCCGCTTACAGATTTTCCAAATTCCAGTTTCCTTCTCCAGGAATGAAATGTTCATATTTTATAAATGTTAATTCTTTACTAATTTTAGTTTTACAAGATCAGGTACAGCAATTTTTCTGAAGTAGAAATGAAAATTATATTTGTGTTATCCCTAATTATTTGGTGGATATTTAATATATAATATATTATTTATCCCTTTTTGTTGTTGTTTTTTTTATATTGGAAGCGCAAGATTAAACTTCTTTATATCTTGTGAAAACAAAACATTCGCTGGCACGTCTTCTGTTTGTTTTTGAATTTCGCACAAAGCTACACGAGGGATTTCTGCGCTAGCCACTCCCAATTTAGTAGTGTAAGACTAGAGGGAAGGTAGCTAGTCATCACCACCCACCGCCAATTCTTGGGCTACTCTTTTACCAAGGAATAGTTGGATTGACCGTCACATTATAACGTCCCCACGGCTGAAAGGGCAAGCATATTTGGCGCGACGGGGATGCGAACCCGCGACCCTCACATTACGAGTCGCACGCCTTAACACGCTTGGCCATGCGGGGCCGACATGTCTTTTACTTTGTCCATAACGGAAACAAATATGGCAGTTGGAATAGTTATATATTTAAAGACACAGGCTTATTCTTTCAGCAAGGCATGACCAATATACTAAACACTAGATTAAAAATAGACCAAATCACTATTATAGTGTTGACATATCTTCTATAACACTCGTAAGGTTATGACAAAATGGTTAGTTATTATAATTCAATGAAGATGTTAACGTAAAATAATGAGCAATATATAGAAAACAAACTGCTTAATTTTCATCTAAAGTGTACGTGATGTTACAATTACACTTTAAACTAGATGGAAACACCGTATAGCGCGTGCACCCGCTGTGCAGCTTTGATCATATTTAGCTTTAAGGAAATAAATAATATATATGTCTCGTTGTAAATGGAACCGAATCATTTTTAGTAAGACAGTGGGAAATAATATTCTACATGTGCCCGTAAATTTTCATTAAATGTCCAAATGTATATCACCTTTCATCTAAATATATTCTTGCTGACAAATACACATACAAAAGTGCAAATATACTTCCGTCCTCCTTCTGTAGAGGTAATAACAAAGTAACTGAAATTATTATTGAATCCAGTAAATAAAGACTTTAATGTTAAAATTATTGCTGAATCCAGAAAATAAAGAGTTTAAAGTTAAAATTACTGTTGAATCCAGTAAGTAAAGACTTTAAAGTTAAAAGTATTACCGAATCCAGTAAATAAAGACTTTAAGGTTAAAATTATTATTGAATCCAGTAAATAAAGAGTTTAAAGTTAAAATTATTACAGAATCTAGTAAATAAAGACTTTAAAGTTAAAATTACTGTTGAATCCAGTAAATAAAGACGTTAAAGTTAAAATTATTACCGAATCCAGTAAATAAAGAGTTTAAAGTTAAAATTATTACCGAATCCAGTAAATAAAGAGTTTCAAGTTAAAATTATTACTGAATCCAGTAAATAAAGAGTTTAAAGTTAAAATTATTACTGAATCCAGTAAATAGAGACTTTAAAGTTAAAATTATTGTTGAATCCAGTAAATAAAGAGTTTCAAGTTAAAATTATTGTTGAATCCAGTAAATAAAGACTTTAAAGTTAAAATTATTACTGAATCCAGTAAATAAAGAGTTTAAAGTTAAAATTATTACCGAATCCAGTAAATAAAAACTTTAAAGTTAAAATTATTACTGAATCCAGTAAATAAAGACTTTAAAGTTAAAATTACTGTTGAATCCAGTAAATAAAGACTTTAAAGTTAAAATTAATACTGAATCCGGTAAATAAAGACTTTAAAGTTAAAATTATTGTTGAATCCAGTAAATAAAGACTTTAAAGTTAAACTTATTACTGAATCCAGTGAATAAAGACTTAATAAAAAGACTTAAACAAAGTATAATGAATTTTTCTATGAATATCGAGCTTGACAACAATATAAAATTTATGTATGTTAAAACTCCAAACCTGAAACAGTAAAGGTTTTACAGCTTAAATACAAGATGAATTTAAAACAAGTTTTTAGGGTCATGCTTTACAGCTGAAAAACAGTATAAGTTAAGGACGAGATTGTTTCATTTCTCAGAAACCGGTTTCGATGGTTTCAAATTATCAACCACTTTACAAATATGACCAGTTACCTCTTTCACTAAAAGAATAGGTCTAGATTAATAAAACATGTATGTGTGTTTTGAATTTTGAGACAATTGGTTCTTATGTTCGCTCCACAGAATGTTCTGCAGAGAAAAGTTGAAATTATCTGAAGCGTAGAAAACCTTGTTCTTGAATAATGCTGTCACGAATTACACAATGTCCATGTGTCACTATAATTCTTCTGGAAGAAGACTTACGTTATTGAAGTTTTTCTTATTATTTCTTCATCTCATTTCTGAATTCAGAATAGTGAACATTGAAAGAACAGAACATTATGTGTTACGTGTAGTTTAGGTTATAAATATCTGTTATGTGCAGTTTAGATTATAATTTTCTGTTTCTTGTTTGAAATATTTGTAAGAATATATAATATAAGAATATTATGGATTCAGATACATCTCAAAATATTCAAGTTGTTTAAACTACAGTAGTTTATGGATTCATAGACATCTAGATGTATTCATGTCATTTAACAATGCACTTGTTTATGAATTCAGAGACATCTAGATGTATTCAACTTACTTAAAATACAGTATTAATGGATCCACAGACATCTAGATGTATTCAACTTACTTAAAATACAGTACTTAATGGATTCAGAGACATCTAGATGTATTCAAGTTACTTAAAATACAGCACTTAATGGATTCAGAGACATCTAGATGTATTCAAGTTACTTAAAATACAGTACTTAATAGATTCAGAGACATCTAGATGTATTCAAGTTACTTAAAATACAGCACTTAATGGATTCAGAGACATCTAGATGTATTCAAGTCACTTAAAAAATACAGTACTTAATGGATTCAGAGACATCTCAGACAGAAAATAGTAAATATTTAAAGACAGGATCATTTCAGATATGATAAAGACATTTCAGAGGTTGTATTAATATAAATTTGTACATAATGGACCCATGTACGTTATTTAGGAAAGAGTTATGAAATGTTCCTACCATTAACCATCCTCATAACGTATTCCAGTAAAAAACAACAAATGAGCTAACAATAGAGAGGATCAGAATCGGATTCATTTCTTATTATTAATACTTTTTAGCACCAGTCGTCTTAAGAACCACTTGATCTCTGTTAAAACAGCTAGGCTTTGCATCATTCTGAAATTTAAGTGAGATGTAAGATACATTTTTAATAAGAAGACAAGTCATTTTCCAGACATTTTACATTGTACTGTTTTATTATTATGCAAGATAAACCAGTTAAAATATAATGATGCTTATCATTTGAAATCTGATAAAATAAATACCCTGAAAGTTTCTATCTCTGCCTTTCTCAAAACACCCCCTCCCCATACTCAGTGATTTAGCGATAAATCTGGTGCTCTACGACACCAATGGTCGGATTTAGGTGCCCCGTGTTAGGCAAAAGCTAGACAGCCCATTATTTAACATTGTGTAAAAATTCATCAACCAATTTCCTAAACACTAGCACTATTACATGTGTATGTTTAGAACCAAATGAATGGTTTACGTATAGATCTAAATATGTTTAATAAAATAAATATACCTGCGACTTAATTACTTGAAACATGAAACAATACTGAATATCTCTTATCATTTATATACGACTATTCTTTAGTGATATGTATCTTTCTACGAGTGTGAAATAGGTTAAATTTCTCCTTTCTTAAGTGAACTATTTAATGAGAAAACAAATTAATTGTTTAAGGACTCTATATGATTCTCATCGGTATATTTACTTACTTACAATGGTAAGGTTCGGATTTCCCGCAATGAAAAGATCACATCTAGTCCATAGGGTAGATTACAACTCCAATGAAAAATATCGCATCTAGTCCATAGGGTAGATTACAACTCCAATAAAAAAGATCACATCTAGTCCATAGGGTAGATTACAACTCCAATAAAAAAGATCACATCTAGTCCATAGGGTAGATTACAACTCCAATAAAAAAGATCACATCTAGTCCATAGGATAGATTACAACTCCAATAAAAAAGATCACATCTAGTCCATAGGGTAGATTACAACTCCAATAAAAAAGATCACATCTAGTCCATAGGGTAGATTACAACTCCAATAAAAAAGATCACATCTAGTCCATAGGGTAGATAACAACTCCAATAAAAAAAACAAACTTGTTTAATAACGTTAAACCTGCATGTACTTACGTGGTTCTCATTAATAACTTTGCTGATTGCTACATTTGAATGCTTGATTTGAATAACCATTTCATAAGAGAAACTATTTTGGTCGAAACATCATTATAAACTCGATGAGTGACATAAAAGTGAAACTAAGTTAGAATGAAATTGAAAGATCAGACCTGTAAGAGTAGCACCGATAGATTTATGAACGTTACTGTTTTTATTATAAATATCCTTCAAGATCACGAAGGACATTTAAATTTATTACCTTTACGTATCCTACATATATTGCAATAACGCCTAATTATTTTTAGTCACATCTAATTCGAGTTCACTTTAGTAATTATAATGTGATATTAATTATAAAATGTTGATATGAATGAGTCAAACATAAAAGAAATAAAACTACCAATGTAGTTTTTAGAAACTCGCAGTTTTAGCTAAACAGAATCAATTGTAAATGCCAATCCCATTATGTTCGAAAACTAACAGAACAGATAAACCAGTTTCTGTAATAAATACCTAACTAGTGGTTATAGATATGATCGTTAGATTGATATTTTTGTTCCTTTAAGAATTATAACCAAATTAAAAATTTTGTTTTCTAATATATTTCGTTATCTATAATATATATAGTTACTCAATTTTTAAGTGTTGAATGAGCCTACAAAATCACCTTTATTTACATGTTACAAACCTACTACACCTTTATTTACATGTTACAAACCTACTACAGAATATTGTTATAAATTCGACTAGCATTAAATCATGCTGATCTTGAATGTTTCTTGCATGATTTTATTATTTGAGCTTTTCCCTTCCAACCACAATCTACACCAGATAACACCTATTAACTCATTGTGTTAAAGCTTACTATGCACAAGATCAGAGTCGAATCCCTGGTATAGGCACATTACAAATAGCCTGTTGAGTAGTTTTGCGCTTAAATAAGAAACAATTTGGCCTGGCATGGCCAAGCGCGTAAGGCGTGCGACTCATAATTCGAAAATCACGGGTTCGCATCCCGGTCGCGCCAAACATGCTCGCCCTTTCAGCCGTGAGGGCGTTATAATGTGACGGTCAATCCCACTATTCGTTGGTAAAAGAGTAGCCCAAGAGTTGGCGGTGGGTGGTGATGACTAGCTGCCTTCCCTCTAGTCTTACACTGCTAAATTAGGGACGGCTAACACAGATAGCCCTCGAGTAGCTTTGTGCGAAATTCCAAAACAAACAAACAAAGAAACAATTTTTTTGTCAACATTCCTTGGTTGTGTAATGTGTGACGTCATTGGAATATAAGGAATTTTTATCGGGTTTGGTTTTCTATTATGATTTGTAGAATATGCGTGACCAAATACATATATAAAAAGCCCTAAAAGCCCGTAGTAAGTTTTTAATTGAGTGAAGTAATTGTCCTCTGGTATCCATAGAATTTTGTTAGTAATTTACAACCAATAGAAAAATGTACTTGCTAACTCTGTGGTTAATCTTGCCTAAAGGAATAGTTGAGTTTGTTTGGTCATTCTAACTCTACGGTTAATCTTGCTTAAAGGAACAGTTGAGTTTGTTTGGTCATTCTAACTCTACGATTAATCTTGCCTAAAGGAATAGTGGAGTTTGTTTGGTCATTCTAACTCTACGGTTAATCTTGCCTAAAAGAATAGTGGAGTTTGTTTGGTCATTCTAACTCTACGGTTAATCTTGCCTGAAAGAATAATGGAATTTGTTTGGTCATTCTTATAGCATTTATACTGATCCGTATTGACTCCTAATTCTGTTGTTTTTCTCTAGAAGGATTGTTTAGTTTGTTTTGAATTTCGCGCAAAGCTACATGAAGGCTATCTGTGCTGGCCCTCCCTAACTTACAAGTGTAAGATTATAGACAGCTAGCCCTCATAACCCACCGCCAACTCTTGGACTACTTTTTTTACCAACGAATAGTTGGATTAACCGTCATATCATAGCAGCCCCACGGCTTAAAAGGCGAGCACGTTTGAAAAAAAGAGAATTCAAACCAGTGACCCTCAGAATACTCGAATACCGTCGTTGATCAAGCTTTACCCATGATTCCAACAGTGTTTGTTTGTTTGTTTGTTTGTTTTAAATTTCGCACAAAGCTACACGAGGGCCATCTGTACTCGCCGTCCCTAATTTAGCAGTGTTAGACCTGAGGGAAGGCAGCTAGTCATCACCACCCACCGCCAACTCTTGGGCTACTCTTGTACCAACGAATAGTGGCATTGACCGTCACATTATAAGGCCCCGCAGCTGGGAGGATTATTCCAACACGATACTAGAAGAACTTACAAAAGTCGTATTCTCTAAGTTATTTAGAGGAACGTGGCGGCCACTGCGGCCGTCTTTCTTAAGCAATATAATAATCGATATCAGGCAAGTGATCAACTTCACGAAGAACTCGAACATCGCATTTATCACTATATTTCTTCTTCCTCGTTTCACGTATGAGTTATGTTTTCGTGAATTGTTTAGATCTATGCTACGCTATTCATCGGATTTGTTCGTTTGCTTTAACACAAAGCGACACAAGGGGTTATACACGCTTTGTTCAACATGGCGAATCACACCCGGATTTTGGAGTTACATGTCCTAAAACTTATTATACTCCCACTGGGACATTATCTAGAGGGATGTCATCAATAACTTTATTGCTGTCTTCACATAGAGTCAGAGGTAACATCATATGTCAACGGTACATAATACTGATTTCTGATTGTCGAAACTCTTCGCACAACAGTGGTACAAACGTAGAGATAGTTCCTTCCAGTGTAAGTCAAGAGAACTCGAATTATTATTAGTCTTTGTCCTGAATCTATTCTGTTTAATATTATTAATGAAAAGCTAGAGACATTTCTCTGTAAGCCTAACAATAATTAAGTAAAATCCTATTAAGATAAATTCAGAACTGGCGGGGATAAGCTAACCGAACTGTAACAAACATAATCTTATTTTGGTTTCCGCAGTTCTTAACTTCCTCAAGCAAACAAAATACCGAGTACAACTAATTACCAATACTCTGTAAGGCGTTCTTTTATGCTCTGAGCGTGCGTAGCCTTTGTAGAAAGAACAGTTTAATTATTACTGAAAGATTCTCCCAGTTTCGTTTAGACCAGATGTCACGTCCTTATTGATGGATTCTAACATTTTCAATCGACACTCGTAGAACGTTGAAGGCCATTAAAATTTGCTAAGTCGATACAAGTTCCAAGCAACGTTCATTTTAATTATTTGATGGGTAACAATACAGCATAAATAGCTTGTCTGTTATATCTATATATTACTCAGTAAGAAAATTAGTTAAAAATGCTGTTTATTTTATTTTACTCGCCAGTCATTAATATAAAAATTATAAACCTATAAGTGATTGATAGAATGTTATAAAACGTCACCTAAACTGCAGTTCCAATTTCCTATAAAATGGCCCGGCATGGCCACGTGGGTTAAGGCGTTCGACTCGTAATCCGAGGGTCGCGAATTCGAATCCCTATCACACCAAACATGCTCGCCCTTTCAGCCCTGGGAGCGTTATAATGTGACAGTCAATCCCACTATTCATTGGTAAAAGTGTAGCCCAAGAGTTGGCGGTGGGTGGTGATGACTAGCCGCCTTCCCTCTAGTCTTACATTGCTAAATTAGGGACGGCTAGCGCAGATAGCCCTCGTGTAGCTTTGCGCGAAATTCAAAACAAACAAACGAATAATTACCTCTAAAACATTTTAAAATTTATTTTAATCAAATTGCTAATGTTTTATCATATTAAATACATTTATTGCTTATTTTTGTTTTAAAAATTACCGGAATCTCAGAATCTTTGTTGAAAATATTTGAATATCTGAAAACATAATTCACTTTCATGAGAAGGTAGCCCCACCGCTAGTGCAGCGGTATGTCTCCGGATTTAAATCGCTAAAATCAGGGGTTCGATTCCCCTCGGTGGACTCAGCAGATAGTCCATTGTGGGTTTGCTTTACGAAAACACACACCTGAGAAGGCTTTGGACTGCACAATAGTTTACAATACGTTCAACAGACTTCAAGAAATATTTTTTAATATATATTTCAAGTGAGTTTCTCGTCAATGCTAATTAAGCAATGCTTACTTAACGTTGAAGACATCCTTGTGAGAGTTCGATAGGTATTCTGTTTATACTATTTCTGTACGTATGTGTGTCTTAACTTATACTAATTACTGCTGATTATTAATCTTCCATATGCTCTATGTTTAACAACTGGCTTTTTAACGTAATGTTCGTACACATAACTGTCACATTTATCCTGGTCGTCAAAGAGTTTGATAAGTTAGCGTACGTGAGAGTGGTAGATTTATCGGGTTAGTACACCAGTTTCCAATTCTCAAAGTACGTTAACAAGTTTGGTACTCTTACGCAGCTTAAAACGAAAGGTTTTACACTGTGCATTTTTCATTTCATAATGTCTTGAAATTTGTATACTTTTACCCGGTTTTTTGTTTAAAACATACTCATTCTAACAAAAACAAATGTACACTAAAGTGTCACCAAACATTTTTCTTTCCCTTTTGAATAGCGGTAAATCTTACAAAGCTAAAACCTGCATTTGATGCCTCTAGATGGACACAGCATATATCAGAAATAAACATTATGTTGGGTTATAGCTGTGGTTTGTAGCAAAGCGGTATGTCTGGTTTCGATATTCATGGTGAGTAGAGCACAAATAGTCCATAGCTTTGCGCTTAACAACGAGAATACAAACAAGCTGTATGTATCCCAGAACGGTTGTTATGGGTATTAACACTTTTATTGATAAGGAGAGAACAACGTTTTGACCTTCATAGGTCATCTTCAGGTCAAGAAAAAGAAACAAACAATCTATGGTGTGGTGGCGCAGGAACCGCTTGAAAGTCGATACAAATATATACAACCCTACAAAAAACAACCTAAAATAGGAAGAGATAGAATAATTATTTTTATTTGTGTTCCATAGTCAGATAGCATTGATGGAAGTACTGAAAAATATCCGAATATAACTAAACATTTGTTCCTGTTAGCTTTGTTTTCTGGTCTTTAAAATTACGAGATGTTATGATTGTTTGTTTTGAATTTCGCAGAGAGCTATCTGCACTAGCCGTTCCTAATTTAGCAGTGTAAGACTAGAGGAAAGGCAGCTAGTTATCACCACCCACCGCCAACTCCTGGGCTACTCTTTTGCCAACGAATAATGGGATTGTCCATAACATTATAATGACCTCAGGGCTGAAAGGGCGAGCATGTTTGGTGTGACGGGGACTCGAACCCGCGACCCTCAGATTACGAGTCGAACGCCTTAGCCTACCTGGCCATGCCGGGCCTAATGTTTCTTGAAACAGTTTCATTAAAAAAAGAAGTTAATAAATCTAAGAAGGGTCTTGTAGTAACACAAGCAGAATCACGAAATTAGAGCAACAAAAGAAGACAACCCATTACGGGTATCGAAACCCGGTTTCTGGCATTGTAAGTCTGCAGATTTGTTGATTGTCAAAACTATCTATGTAATTATTTTTGTCGCTGGATTCTATGTGATGCATGAATAAATAATTGATTCATCAACTAACAGCGCATTCCTTGAATGTTTAGCTTTTTAAAATTGTTTATTATTGTTCGCATGAGACAAAACTACCAAACTAATTGGCAACAAAATGTATATATATCAGATATGTTATTTTTACACAACTCTGAGTTTGAATTCGAAATGAATTAAGAGGAATATGAACAAGAAAATCTGATGTTTACACTAATTTTATCACACATTTTTACACTAATTTTATCACACATTCAGGCCCAGCACAGCCAGGTGGGTTAAGGCACTCGACTTGAAATCTGAGGGTCGTGGGTTCGAATACTGGTCGCACCAAACACACTCGTCCTTTGAGCCAAGGGGGCTTTATAATTTGTCGGTCAATCCCACTATTGGTTGGTAAAAGCGTGGCCCAAGAGTTGGCGGTAGGTAATGATGACTAGCTGCCTTCCCTCTAGTCTTACAATGCTAAATTAGGGCTGGCTAGCACAGATAGACCTCGGGTAGCTTTACGCAAAATTCAAACAAAACAGATCACACACTTTTGCACTAATTTTATCACACGTTTACATTTATTTTATTACACATTTTTACACTAATTTTATTACATATTTTTACATTAATTTCATCATACATTTTAGGCCTATTAGCTTCTAAGGCTTTGGTCAACTGTTGGTGTTTAAATTAAAATACCTATAGCTTATTTAGATAATTACTTTTCCACCACATTGTTGTAGTCTTGTATTACTTTTGATAACTGTCATTTTAAAAATAGGATCTGTAATAAATGACGCTCACAACTCTCGAAAAAGACCCAAATCGAAAATAAAGTCATTTTCTCCAGTTGTTATTTCACGTTTCCAATTCTTCAGTTAAAATATAAAAACAAAACAAAAACTTTTACAATAATAACCTTGTTTGGTTGTTTATCGAAGATTATAATTCGGAACATTGTTGCTTGTGAAAGATTAATATTTTGGAACCAATTTTTGCAATCGGAGTAGATTTGTGGACAACTGTTTGTGAGTTTGGAATTATTTGCTCTAGAAACTGATAAGTGTTAGTCTTATAAATTATAGTTCAGAGCTACAGAAGGTTTTCCAAGCCTAATTGAATGTTACGTCTAAGGAGCATCTGGTGCATGCTATATTTTATACATAAATACATATTTCCAAATCGCAGTTAATATTTTACCCGTAACAAGGTAATAATCTAAGGAGGTTATTTTATCCTCGTGTTGTTTTTTTTCATGAGAGCATTGGATCTAAGTGATTATACCGCTCAGCTGGGCTAGAGTGTATGCACTTTGTGTTGGAAGTCTTACGCTACACGATCAACAACAAATATGGAAAGAGAATATCTCAACAGAATATTTGCAAACAAATCATTCCAGACACTTGGCAATTTTATGATTAATATGAAGGAATATAAGTAAGCAGCGCCATTGGTTTCAGAAGGAAAAAATAAAAATAAAATTGCAAGTTCCGAAAGTATAACATAAACACAAAGAAATGTTGATATATACTTACACGGTTGACTGTGATCAAATCTTTAAAATAGATTATCGTACATGATTTGTTACACAGAAATATGCCTAGCCACGACAGTAAAATAGCTTGTTATCAACCTATATTATAGAGATAATTTTACCATTGAGATATTAACTTCATATACCCACCACATTGTTTTAGTCAACGTATAATTAAAATATCATATTACAAGAAGCACGCCTCCTGGTGGCACAGCGAATGTCTGCAGACGTACAACGCTAGAATCCGGGTTTTGAAACCCGTGGTAGACAGAGAACCGATAGCCCATTGTATAGCTTTATGTTTCTTTACAAACAATTACAAACCACACACCGTACCGCACTATCTTCTTTCAGTACCTCGTACGGAGAAATTAACCTATGACATGGAACTTCCAGGAACTGCCGTATTTAATTGTTAAATATTTCGTTACAAATCTATTGGTTATTATGTTGAATAGTGCAGAGAATATGCAAATGAACTGTAAAAGTAGGCCCAACATGGCCAAGCGCGTTAAGGCGTGCGACTCGTAATCTGAGGGTCGCGGGTTCGCATCCCCGTCGCGCCAAACATTCTCGCACTTTCAGTCGTGGAAGCGTTATAATGTGACGGTCAATCCCATTATTCGTTAGTAAAAGAGTAGCCCAAGAGTTGGCGGTGGGTGGTGATGACTAGCTGCCTTCCCTCCAGTCTTACACTGCTAAATTAGGGACGGCTAGCACGGATAGCCCTCAAGTAGCTTTGTGCGAAATTCAAAAACAAACAAAACAAACAAACTGTAAAAGTACAGTGATTGCCGAAGTCCAGATGCAGTAAAAACGTCATACTATAAACAAAAAGTAAATGATGTCTACATCCTTTATTTCCGGAATGCCGTTCCTCTGGCAATTCAATGTGTTCACATGCTTAGTTTGAAAGCCAGTTTATTTCAAATGTTTGGTCTGAAGTCCACGGTCAAAGTTTAATTTTTTGTCCTCTATCCTATAAAATAAAAACCCGCACGAAATCACAAACGTAACGTTAATACATTTGTAGTTTCGAGTCCATTAATGGAAGGAAGTTTCAAGACACGCCCTTCTTTTAGTTTCGTCCTCAAATCATTTAGTTTTGAATATTTCTGCTAAAAAAAGTAAAAAGAAAACCTATCTGAACTCCTGCTCCCGTCTCTTTGTTTTTCTCCAAATTCTCATGTCGCCCTCTAGGACAGTGAGAAGTCTCCGGATTTACAACGCTAAAATCAGAGGTTCGATTCCCATTGGTGGACACAGCAGATAGCCTGATGTGGCTTTGCTAAGAAAAAACACTCACCCACCCAAATTCCTATAGTTTTAGTGGATCGGTCGCCAACAACAAATATAATTTGATTTCGAACCTTACCACCAGGTGGTTTGTGCTTTAAAAAAACCTCTACGTTTGAAAACAAACAACATCAACAATCACTGTTACTTCCTTACTTAGGTTCCTTTCAACATAATTTAACCTCCTAGGCGATGCCACGTTTATGTTTCTCGTGTTTTGTCTGTACTAAACACAAGCAATCAAGAGAAGTCGAAACTAGGTGCCCCCAGTGATGTCGAGAAAACCCACTTGTAGAGAAATATATATGTGTAAAAACGGCTCGTTTGGGTTGAGAAAATATTTTACATAGAAGAGCGAACAACGTTTCGACCTTCTTCGGTCATCGTCAGGTTATACCTATATTAATATAATAAAATAAATAAAATTATATATTCAAACATCTAACACCGCCTTCTACATTCCGACACTCAGTTACACAACCCCTTCCAAACATGTGGTCAGCTTCCGGTCAGTTACCTCTTTCTTTATTTGTGAACCTGACGATGACCGAAGAAGGTCGAAACGTTGTTCTCTCTTCTACGTAAAATATTTTCTCAACCCAAACGAGCCGTTTTTGCATATATAGGTGCCCCCCAGTGGCTCAGCGGTATGTCTGCGGACTTACAACGCTAAAAACTGGGTTTTGATACCCGTGGTAGGCAGAGCACAGATAGCCCATTCTGTAGCTTTGTACTTAATTCAAAACAACAACAACAATCAAAACTAGATAATATTTAACAAACAATTAATAGTTTGTGATTTCAAATAAAATTCGAGTGCAGTACAGTTGAAAGAAACGATTATGTGACTTGTAATTAAGATGTGGTATGAATCAGTTGTGTCTGATATCACAAGACAGTTGGGCTTGGATTAATCAAAGAGATAACCTCGTTTTTAACGTTTCGGATTTAATATGTATATATTTATAAAGGTTCAAATTATTTACAGTAATGAGCTCACATAATCAACTGCTGTTAGAAGAATTTCTTCAGCCATAAAACTGAATATTGCTTATTACTAATATTTAAACATGCTTATGTTGTTGGAGCTCAGTTTACCTTCACTCAAACAAACGTTTCTTCAAGGTATGAATTATAAAATAGGGTTAACCTAAGCCATATTAAATATAATAATTACCTCATTATGCATATATATATATATGAGTGCGCATGTCTCTGTGTGCAGCTATGTATGCTAAGTATTTACAAAAAGGGCTAGCTTTCAATCAGTAATTTTAGTCGAATTTAGTTTGTGTGTGATTAAGAGGAACTACTTTCTCATATAGTCTCAATACGCGTATGCTCAATAATATCGTTTCTTGGTTTCTAAAGCGGTTTATTAGAATATTCTCCAAATAATATGTGGGTTTTTATACTGTTTCAATATAATCAAGTTTTGGTTCATAAAAATTTTGGCTGAGTATGGATCCGTGGTGAATGTTCCAAACTTCGGACTCGTGACTTTCACCCATTATCGATGTAAGGATTGCAACTGTGGGGCTGTGGGTGCATTGTAGGAGTGACAGTCAAATCCCACTATTCAATTAACGTAGCCCGAAAGTTGGATATCTGTTTGTCTTCAAACCTATCAATTAAAATTAAAATAGAGACGACTAACGCAGATAGTCCTTGAATAGCTATGGACAACAAACCATCAATACCTCCGTAACAGTTTGGTTAGGTTTGTTTGAATTTCGCGCAAAGCTACTCGAGGGCTATCTGAGTTAGCAGTCCCTAATTTAGCAGTGTAAGACTAGAGGGAAGGCAGCTAGTCATCACCACCCACCGCCAACTCTTTGGCTCCTATATTACCAACGAATAGTGGGATTGACCGCGCTTTTAACGCCCCCACGGCTGAAAGGGCGAGCATGTTTGGCGCGACGAGGATGCGAACCCGCGACCCCCAGATTACGAGACGCACGCCTTAACACGCTTGGCCATGCCAGACCATTTCTGTAACAAAGAGAAACAAAATACGAGAACTAATTCACCAATGTAAGTGATGTAACCCTTTCTTGTTTTATATAAAACAAACAGCTTTGAGTCAAAATATGGCATTTACAGTTTTAGTTATTGTAGTCCACTGAAATCAATATTAATGTTTCGTTCTGTGATTTTTTTTTCTACATTCAATAAATTATTCGTCTTCTAGCTGTAGTCAGTAATAACATGACGCTAGTTCTTGTTTCGTGTTCACTCTCTCTATATATATATATATATATTGGGTTGAGGAATAATTCGTGAGCGTTTTTTCAAGTTAACAAAATATATTCATAAATGAAACGCTTTCGCAAAATATTTCATGTCATTTGGTAGATAATTTTTTGCTCTAATAGATGGTGTGTTTGATTTTCATATGTCTTTAATTTTTGCTTTCATTTTTCAGCTCATTAAATGGAATGTCAAGTGGACAAAATCGAGCATTTTCGACACCATCTGCTTTTCGCATTTAATTTCTTGCAATTTCGTTTAAAACAATGCATACTATATACCTAGGTATTACATGAAATAAAGTATCATAATAAATGTTTTGGGTGTAATGTGTTCATGCATTGAAGTATTGTGTAGTCTTGCATGTAATGCTTGAATGAAATTATTTAAAAACGCTCACGAATTATTCCTCAACCTAATATATATATACGGGTATTTGGGTATTAACGTTTATCTACCCAGGAGGGTCAGGTTTCGTTAACCTCTTACCTCTTTCTTTAAATTTTGGTTTTACAACTGTTAACTGTATTTATATATGGTACACGAGAGCCAGAGTAGCCCATACTTACTCAGGTCCCTTTCAGGGCAATGTCCATGCACAATCTATACATACACTTAGTGCAAATAAAACATTTATCTTACAGTTCATCAGTTAGGTATTAATTAGAAAACGTCTACATATAAAACTCTTTCAATGTTTGTAATTAATCCCTAATCTAATGTGGAGTCTAGTTTATAGATGACCTTTTATTTTATTTATTTAGAAAATATATATTCACTGGGGAAAGGTGCTGAGGTCCATCATCATCATGTAAACAATGCCTGTCAAGTTCGCTCACTAGTTCATTTTTTCTCCAATTTTTGACAAAATAGTTTATTGTACTATGCAGGAGACTATGTGTTATTGTTTCCATGTGTGCGTATTTATGCATAAATTCAGATGATGTTGTTCTTGGTACTTTATAAGCTGTTGTAAGTAATGTATTTTGTATTGTTTGTAGTTTTGTTTGAAGTAGTTTTTTGCTTACATTTATCCATGCAGGGGCTGCATAGTCAATGACTGGTCTATTGTATGTTTTGTATATTTTTATTATGTTGTCTGCCGTAGTTTATGTTGTTTTTATTATGTTGTCTGCCGTAGTTTCACTGTTTTTATATATTTTTATTATGTTGTCTGCCGTAGTTTCACTGTTTTATATATTTTTATTATGTTGTCTGCCGTAGTTTCACTGTTTTATATATTTTTATTATGTTGTCTGCCGTAGTTTCACTGTTTTATATATTTTATTATGTTGTCTGCCGTAGTTTCATTGTTTTATATATTTTTATTATGTTGTCTGCCGTAGTTTCACTGTTTTATATATTTTTATTATGTTGTCTGCCGTAGTTTCACTGTTTTATATATTTTTATTATGTTGTCTGCCGTAGTTTCACTGTTTTTATATATTTTTATTATGTTGTCTGCCGTAGTTTCACTGTTTTTATATATTTTTATTATGTTGTCTGCCGTAGTTTCACTGTATTTTGCCAGTTAGACTCTGAGCATAGCTTGTTCTTCGCCAAATTTTTGTTCTAATATTGTTCATGTGGTACAGGAGATTAGCTTTGCGCGAAATTCAAAACAAACCACACGAGAACTATCTGCGCTAGTCGTCCCTAATTTAGGAATGTAAGACTAGAGGGAAGGCAGCTAGTCATCACCACCCACCGCCAACTCTTGGGCGTGATGCAGGAGAACCAATGTGTGTGTGTATCTGTTTTTGTTTTAATTTCATCACGAGACCCGAAATCAAAAACCTATTAACAAAACAAATTACACACTCGGAAGCTCCAAGGACTACTGTTGTTATTATGTTATTGTACAACTTTTCATGTCTGTAAATTTATTATTAACAACATAAAGAAAATACTGAGTTTTACATTGATTTATCTACATTTAATTATTTTACTGAATAATATTCATTAGTTAACTCAGCTGTGATATATTTCACTAGTTTTTTTTTTCACTGAATAATATTCATTGTTTAACTTAACAGTGATTTATTTATAATTAATTCTTTTACTGAATATTTTTCAATGTTTAATGAACAGCGATTTATTTATAACTAATTCTTTTACTGAATAATGTTCATTGTTTAACTTAACAATATTTTATTTATATCTAATTATTTTACTGAATAATGTTCATTGTTCAACTTAACAATGTTTTATTTATATATAATTATTTTACTGAATAATGTTAAATGTATAACGTAACAGTGATTTATTTATATCTAACTGTTTAACTGAATGACGTTCATTGTTTAATGTAATAATGACTTTTTATACGTAATTATTTTACAAAATAATGTTTATTATTTAACGCAAGAATTAATTATTCCACCTACTTGTTTGTTTCTTTTTTTCAAAATTATGTTTCATAGCAAATACATTGCACTGGAGTTAAAAACCAAATTTCCAAATTTAATGAAACGCTGCATGTTTTTAAAGTTACGTATAAATTAACATCAGTTGAAACATAGAAACTGTGAGAAATACTTTGTTCAGTCTCTAAAGAATTAGGGAACTACAACACTCGAAGTCAATAGAAATGTATTGGAGTAAGCTGGTATAGCAGTCGCCTTTCTAAATTCAGCTGATATAGAAACTAAAAGACTCCCTACGGTTATAAAATGTCATAATCCGATATATATGGGTAACATATGTAAAATCAGAAACATTGAGGACCGGTTCTCAAACTCTTAAGGAAGGAATATATAAGACAATACTTTTATGTCAAGGAAATGAAGGAGAACAAGAGATGTGAGAGAAATCTAATAAAGGTCAAAGGTGATAGTTGTATTCTCCCAGTGGAAAAAAAAATTCTAAGCAATTTGTAATGTTGACTTTGATATGAATAAGTGCAATCTTAATAAAGGGAAGTGCACTGGAAACATTGCACAACCTTTAATTATTTATCTGTTTATTTCACCATTACAATAAGATAAAGAAGTAATACATAATTTATTTCTTGGGAAGTTCAGTTGTTACATTTTTCCAGTTTATTTATTGATATAGATATTAAAATTATGAGTGTACAATTTACTTATTTCAACAAGAGAGTTAAATTATTATTAATCGCAATACTACGCAATTTGTTTATCGAAACCAGATTATTAGCATCATTAGCCCTCAGACTTATTTCTATTCCACTGGAAATGGAAAGCTAACAACAGAAGAGAGAAATCCATATGTAGGTCATAACAGTACACGGACAAATGAACAGTTCAAAGGGTGGCGCTGTTTTAGCTTTCAATAGTTGAAAGTGCGGTGTGTGCTATCCGTTGTTGCCCTCATGTTCGAGAAATTCTGAGCTGCTAAATGTTGTTTGTTTTCTTTACAGCAAAACTACTTTAAGTTATTCGCTCTAACTACGGTGAGAAATCGAATTTAGTGTTGTAGTGTCGTAAGTCCCTAAACTTACTATGGTTTGCTTGTTTGTTTTTTGGATTTCGCGCAAAGCTACTGGAGGGCTATCTGCGCTAGCCGTCCCTAATTTAGCAGAGTAAGACTAGAGGGAAGGCAGCTAGTCATCACCACCCACCGCCAACTCTTGGGCCACTCTTTTACCAACGAATAGTGGGATTGACCGTCACATTATAACGCCCCCATGGCTGAAAGGGCGAGCATGTTTGGAGGGACCGGGATTCGAACCCGTGATCCTCGGAAACTTACTATGGTCCCCCTGGGAAAGTAAAATATATAAGAAGATAAACAGTTTCGTTTCTTTAGAACGAAAAGAAGTAGTAATAAGAATGAATATAATTAATCATAGAAAGAGTAAAGGAAGTGTGAAACTATTTATTCACACATCTTTTCCATAGATTCATTCTTTTAATCCCTTGAAGTGTGAAACTATTTATTCACACATCTTTTCCATAGATTCATTCTTTTAATCCCTTTTGCAAAATTGTAATAAATTCTGTTTCATTTTTAATCTTACACAAGTAACACCCTGAAGAAAATAAACATTGTTAAACCTGTAAGTTTACAGTAAAACAATAAATCCAGGTGTTACAATTCGTTGTCGTTTCATCACGAGAAATATTGTTATAATTTCTTTATAAAAAATATATTCAGTGAAAGGTTTGTATATCCTACAAGATTCATTCAGCGATATTGAATGTATGAAATACACTGTATAATTTTTGTCAACCATTATTATCTCTTGCATTTGCTGGGGAAAAAAATTGAACAATGTAATCCCATAAGTGACAACAGGGAAACTATGTTTTTGTAGACTTCTAATAAATGTCTGATATAAAACCTGGGTCATTTAATAAGCATACTTATAATAAATTAAAGTGCAAATTTAATTTTTGTCTCTCTATTTAAGTGCTTTAAAGCAGTTTCAAATGTTTTATGAATTGATGATAACATATGATTGGATTAAGCAGTAGGCTTAAGTATTATGAAGTAACACGCTATATCTAAAGTAGTAATTCATGAGTTAGATTTACATTTTAATGTTATCTATTTGCAATAGTTTGGTTCTCTTATTTTATATAACATGCACATTTATATAGAACAATAATGTTAATCGTATGATAATAATATGGTAGTTATACCTTTTCTATTTAATACATTGTCATAAAACCATATCTCAGGTCATTTTGAAGGCGCAGTAGCGATTTTACTTGAATATAAACGACCCTGTAAAAGTTACATCAATATATTATCGCCAATTTAAATAGAGGGAAGTGTCTCGGATTTAACAAATCTTAACTTTGAAAATTACTTTAACATCGTTAACTTGACTCTCAATAATTCTTCAAAACATAAAAAATATTAATATCCATGTATATTACCTGACGGAAAATTACTAAATATCTCAAACATGTTTCGTGCATACTGCAAAATTTGTATAATATTAATAAAATAGATGGGATGTAACTTGGTTGTACTGAACTTTGGCTGATGTTTGTTTGGAAAGACAAACACAAGGCATATACATACACCAGATTCTCTTTAAGAAAGTAAAGTTTTTACATTTAATAATAAATGTTTATTAGTCATTTATCTACAATCACATTTATTCATTATAAGGGTTTGCTGGCTCATGGATATACTGTTGACTGATATTACACAGTGTTATAAATATATTAAGTAGCTTTGACGTAATAAAAGTGACTTTTAGACTTTAAGCTGTAATGAATGGTTAACGTTATTTCAACCAGTTTCATATTTTATTTAATTATAATTTCCTATTAAGATTTATTTCTGTGCAATAAACAATTCTCCTAATGTGTGTAAATGTTAAATCTTGACATCCATGTTGTATTGTTAACTATTTTCTAATGCTATTTTAACTAAAGCATTATATATTTAACTATTTTTCAATGTTATTTTAGTTTCCATGTTGTACGGTTCACTATTTCCTAATGTTATTTTAACTTCCACATTGTGTGGTTTACTATTTTAGAACCTTATTTGAACTACTATATTGCATGGTTCACTATTTACTAATGTCATTTTAACTTTCACTTGTATGGTTCTCTATTTTAACTACTACATTATATGGTTCACTATTTACTAATGTTACTTTAACATCCATGTTGTATTGTTCACTATTTTTAATGTTGTTTTAACTAATGCATTGTATAGTTAACTATTTTTAATGTTATTTTAACTAATGCATTGTATAGTTAACTATTTTTAATATTATTTTAACTTCCACATCGTGTGGTTCACTATTTTATAATGTTACAGTATTTGTTGAAATTGAGTTTAATTCATTTCAACCCAAATAAAACATATTTTCTCATTTCCTTTAAAATATTCCGGAAAACCATCCAAACGTTGACCTATGTTGTCAATATGCAACGAATTATATCACTCCATATGTTAATAATTATGCTTTTGATTTACTGATAATCGTTAAACATATGAAAAATATGATTTACTCATTCACGTACACGTTTTAAAATGATAGAATGATGAAATATTATTTCGATAAAACATAGACTCTTTGTTGAAACGAAATGCCAAAAACAAATACTTTAGTACAAAGTTAATACAGTAGAAACCTTATGTCTTTAGGAACTTTCATCAACTGTTAAGCAAATCCTTGTTCTGACCGATATATGTAGAATACTTCATTTAATCTTTATGAAACAAGGTCTACAAAAGCTGCTTTTTGTAATATAAACTGTTTCTTTCATTATACAGCATTTGACGATCTAATATATCTTCAGTTATTTAACCTTAGGTTTGTTTGTTCTTTGAATACAAAAATATGTTCAAATACTTTTGACACAAGCCACTTTTTATTCTTCTATTTGATGAGTTTTTGTACTAGACCTAATTTTAACAGATCCCGCGTCTCTGCAAACAAACTTAAAAATACCAACATAGATTCATTTTATGTTAGAGCATTCGAAGCTTCAGTGAAATTCCAGGTTATCTGACATTCTATAACCTAACGGATGCTCGTTTTAAACAAAGTCACTATTACTTCACTAAAAGCCTATTTAAGTTTGAAGAACCAACTCTCGAATTACCAGTATGTAATCTAACATTTTTTTTTCCATTTTGTTTAAAAACTTTAATAACAATTTTGTGACACAATTAACTAATGGAAGAAAAACTTCACAAATTGTTTGGTCTTTCCCTTCCTGAAACTGAAGTGATTAATTTATTAATGAATTTATATCATTTTTTTGACGGTTATTCTCTTACTAATTTTCTTTGTGCTTTAAATTTAAAAAATAAATAATTGATTTGTTAATAAACTTTCTAAAATATGTATAAGTGTTATTATTCATATATTGGAAGCATATAAGACTAATTTATTTTTTATTTACATTAAGAGAGATTCAAGAAATATAATTTTCAACTGGCATCACACAATGTTTGATATATTTACTTACAAATGGTATCAAATGTCTTTCCATGATTAGCGAGAGAGTCCAGTTTTCGGCTACAATAACCTAGACCTATCTAATGGAACTGATAAAACTACAAACTACAAAAACTCTTTTTATGGTATTATAGGATTTGTTTTGCAACACGGGTAAACATGTTTAATTTCAGTTCCCCCACTGGTACAGAGGTAACTAGGGATTTGCAACGCTAAAATCAGGGGTTCGTTTCCCTCGGTAGACACAGCAGATAGCCCGATGTGACTTTGTTATAAGAAAACACACGCACAAACTGTTCAATTTTTAAAACATCATTCCGCAAGATGAACAAAACCCGAGTTGTAAATTTAAATATTTCGCTATGAAGTACAATAAATTCATGTATATATATATAAACTTACACCACGCTCTATTACTATTTAATGTTAAATATTACATTTAGGTCAGAAATAAAAACTAGCAACTATTTTATTTTACCGACTATATACAACGTTAAAACATGTAGTTATATACAACGTAAAAAAAAGTTATACATAACGTTAAAATATGTAGTTATATACAACGTTAAAAATATGTAGTTATATACAACGTTAAAATATGTAGTTATATACAACGTTAAAATATGTAGTTATATACAACGTTAAAAATATGTAGTTATATACGACGTTAAAATATGTAGTTATATACAACGTTAAAAATATGTAGTTATATACAACGTTAAAATATGTAGTTATATACGACGTTAAAATATGTAGTTATATACAACGTTAAAAACATGTAGTTATACACAACGTTAAAACATGTAGTTATATACAACGTTAAAAATATGTAGTTATATACAACGTTAAAATATGTAGTTATATACAACGTTAAAATATGTAGTTATATACAACGTTAAAATATGTAGTTATATACGACGTTAAAATATGTAGTTATATACAACGTTAAAAATATGTAGGTATATACGACGTTAAAATATGTAGTTATATACAACGTTAAAAATATGTAGTTATATACAACGTTAAAATATGTAGTTATATACAACGTTAAAATATGTAGTTATATACAACGTTAAAAATATGTAGTTATATACAACGTTAAAGTATGTAGTTATATACAACGTTAAAAATATGTAGTTATATACAACGTTAAAATATGTAGTTATATACGACGTTGAAATATGTAGTTATATACAACGTTAAAATATGTAGTTATATACAACGTTAAAATATGTAGTTATATACGACGTTAAAATATGTAGTTATATACGACGTTAAAATATGTAGTTATATACGACGTTAAAATATGTAGTTATATACAACGTTAAAAATAAGTAGTTGAATTTTCCTTGTAAACACGATAAAATATTTTAATCAGTGGCGATAAATTTTTCTTGATAAATATGAAGGATCTAAGGGTTAAGGTAAATTTATAAATGATTAAAAGATAAATTTGATTTGTTTAATTGTAATCAATCTGATCCCAGTAGTAAAGCTGGAATTTTAAAATTTGATATCCGTATATATATTTAGTAATTGGCTCGGTCATTACAGTTCTACCCTTACCATAGGATTATAGAGTTTCTGTCTTGAATTGATTTTTGAACCTGCGTGTTTCTCTAACATAGTGTATTAATTACTGACTTCGATCGTTGATGAAAAACAACGAACTAGCGAGTTTAGTTATTTTTCATTTCTTAAACCTCTATCTGTCTAGCTATACAACACTAACTAAAAGGTAATTCGTGTGGAAAGTATGTCTTGTCGATTCGGAGCACTGCAATTTATTTTGAAATGTCATGTTACAGGTGTAAATATATACAGCAGTGACCATTTATTTCAGAGAATAAGTGATAAAATCTCATAACTGGATAAGCAAAGTTAACCCTAGTTAGGTATTATAAGTTTGATGACATTTTAGATTTAATACTAACACATACCAGTGGTACATCAGTATGTCTGCAGACTCACCCTGCTAAAATCCGGACTTCGACACCCGTAGTGAGCAGAGTACAGATAGCACATTGCGTAGCTTTGTGCTAATTTCAAAACACACACTAATGCACGTGTGTAATATAAAATAGGAAACATTGAGGGTTATCATGTTCGAATATACAGTTCAAATTGACTCGAAACTTAAACACAGGATCAATTGAATTTTTAAACGCTAACATATATTTAAAATCATAATAATAAAAAATACGTCAATACTTCCACATTGTCATTTCTCTAAGCTTTTAAGAAGTGACTAAGACAATAAAAAATAATAGTAATACTTCAAGCAGATGAATTTCATGGATGCTACAAGACTGAAAGTTTCGTTAACAGTAAGTAAATGATAATATTAGTGTTTATCGATTTTAGGCAGCTTTGGCTAACGAGAAGGTCTTACATTAACACGCACTGTTTAGTTTTGGAAAGTTTCACATTCTATCTCGCACCATATAAGCTGGAAACAAGAAGTTCCGAATCTCTTTTACATTATGATTAAGCTGGCTTTCATTTGAATCATATGGAAGCGGTAATCTCTTAATCAGAGCTACCTTTCAAAGCACATTACCCAATAAATCTCTGTTGTCCCGTTGTCTTCAAATGTTTCTTGTTGTTAAGCGCAGATGGTGAATTGTAAGTGAAGACAAAAAGTATCTAATGACTCTTACGTTTCCTGACATTCTTTGTGGTTTCCGACATTTGTCATTATCAATACTTTTGTGTTGTACTTATGATTGGATGGAGGTTATTTCAAGGTTTACCGTGGCCCTTTTTCCGTGTATGTTTAATATAGTTTTACTAGAAAAGGCCACGCCTATTTCAAACTGCGAAACGCTACAATCCTACGGTCTTTTTTTTTACCTTAGAATTTAAAGTCCATAAAGTTTAAAGGTTATGATTATTAATACTAACTTCCTATCAGAAAAAGCTATGAACTCAGAGTAAAACTATAAGCCAACCTTCCCTTCGGTATAGCCAATTGAATATCCTTATTATGTTTCTATTCATAAAGTTTAGTTTGGTCTGAATTTCGCGCAAAGCTACACAAGGGCTAGTCGTCCTTAATTTAACAGTGTAAGACTTGAGGGAAGGCAGCTAGTCATCACCACCCACCGCCAACTACTGAGCTATTCTTATTCTACTCTAGAGGCCCGATGTGGCCAGGTGGTTAAGATGCTTGGCTCGCAATCTGAGGGTCGCGGGCTCAAATCCCCTTCACACCAAACATGCTCGCTCTTCTAGTTGTGGGGGGCGTTATATATGCGATCAATCCCACTATTAGTTGGTAAGAGAGTAGCCCAAGAGTTGACGGTGGGTGGTGATAACTAACTACCTTTCCTCTAGTCTTACTCTGTTAAATTAGGGATAGATAGCACAAATAGCCTTAGTGTAACTTTTCCCAAAATTCCAAAATAAATAAACAAACTAAAATATTGCAATTCATTGTTGCATAAATGGGGTAATATCAACCATAAAATTCAACCATCTTGTGAGATATATTAAACTAACAATAAAAATAGTATTTATAATAAATGTATAATAAAAATAAATAAAAAAGAAAACAAAAGTAATGGTATTCGATATTCTACGTCACAAAACGATTATTGTTCATGAAAGTGCAATAAATAATACACTTCAAGTAGTTTAAGACTCTTTCATTTTAAATTCTTACCTTTCGCGTGTTTTAATCAATTAATGTTATAGAATAACATTCGTAATCCTATATTAGCGTAAAGTAGACCTGGTGATAATAACCTAAGAGATACATTGAAAGGTAAATAAACAAGTACATTTAGTGATTGTGATTTGATAATATACATTTTATGTTGTTTTATAACGCAAAGCAACCAGGCTATTTGCGCATACATTATATAGAAACCGTGTAGAGTGAACTGTTTTAATTGGACAACACTGTGCAAGTGTTTTTTAAACGTAGCAACAAAAAAGTGTCGGTTTTTTTTTCTGTTTTGTTCAAATTTTGTGCAACGCTACACGATAGCTACCTGCGCAACCCGTCCCTAATTTAACAGTTTAAGACTAGAGGGAAGGCAACCAGTCCTCACCACCCACCGCCAACTCTAAGGCTACTCTTTTAACAACGAATAGTGGGATTGGTCGTTACTTTGTAATGCCCCCACGGGAATGTGACGGGAATTCGAACCTGCGACCCTCTGATTACGAGTCGAGCACAAAAAAGTGAAAAAAAGACAATTTTATTTTGTAACTACCCTCCAAATTTTATCATCACGTAGCAAGGTAGCGACAGAAATCTAATTTTAGAATTAAGAAAGTTTTAGCGCATATAATTTACTGCATTCAACAACAAATATTTGTTCCTATTGTATTAAAAGTATCTCCATGTTTCCAATAACCGGAAATCGCGTCTTTGATGTTTACCAGGTTAAACTTTGGACGTGTTTAAGTTCAATTTTATTTATGAAAAAAACGTACATTCATGCTCTTTACATGTCTTGTATGGACGTCGCGTGCAGAGCAGGAACACTCCATTAATATGATTGAAAAGCTAGTTAATTTAATAAGCAGCGATAAATAACATCGAGAAAACACGACTTTAGGCGTGGGTTTGTTTACCATAAATAGAATGCCGGTTGATTGTTGTGCCATGAGGGCTATCAGTTGATTGATAGTTCCAGGTATCATGACAGACATTTTAAAACGAGTTATTTTTTTTAAGATTCCTTATTTTTTCTTTTCTTATTTCCTTAAGTACATGTGGATCTTAAACTTAAGACACAGTCGATCGTCATATTAAAATGCCGCCACGGCTAAAAGGGCGAGTATGTTTGGTGCGACCGCGATTCGAACTCGCGATCCTCGGATTACAAGTCCAAAGCTTTAACCACCTGGCCATGCCGGGCTCGCTCCTGTCCCAACTGGCAATTAAAATTTGAATTTTGTTAATTATATTTTCTCTGGTATTAGGACCATATGTTCCGTATCGCCATATTCTAGTATAATACAATAAAATGTCGATATACCTTAGAGAAAATTAAAACTAAAATAAACTAGTTATTAAAAAAAAACATATTTTGCTGTCGTTTTTTTGTATTTGTTTTACTTTTTAATTTCTCTTTATTTGTTTATTTTGGATTTCTTATCAGAGATGTACATAAACGGTACTTAATATCCTCTTTGTATCCCAGGTTAGAAATGTGAGTTCTGAGAAAAATAAGGTTGATCCGAAATGCTATTTTCTACAACTTTGGTTTGAAATCCGAAATTTATCAACGAATACGGACATTAATGTTGATAAACCTGTAGTTTATCCGAGTTCTTTAATAAGTAAGTAAACGTTATAGTTTATCTGAGTTCTTTAATAAGTAAGTAAATGTTGTAGTTTATCTGAGTTTTTTAATAAGTAAGTAAATGTTGCAGTTTATCTGAGTTCTTTAATAAGGAAGTAAATGTTATACTTTATCTGAGTTCTTTAATAAGGAAGTAAATGTTATAGTTTAGCTGAGTTCTTTAATAAGTAAGTAAATGTTATAGTTTATCTGAGTTCTTTAATAAGTAAGTAAATGTTGTAGTTTATCTAAGTTCTTTAATAAGGAAGTGAATGTTATAGTTTATCTGAGTTCTTTAATAAGGAAGTAAATGTTATAGTTTATCTGAGTTCTTTAATAAGTAAGTAAATGTTGTAGTTTATCTGAGTTCTTTAATAAGTAAGTAAATGTTGTAGTTTATCTGAGTTCTTTAATAAGGAAGTGAATGTTATAGTTTATCTGAGTTCTTTAATAAGGAAGTAAATGTTATAGTTTATCTGAGTTCTTTAATAAGGAAGTAAATGTTATAGTTTATCTGAGTTCTTTAATCAGTAAGTAAATGTTGCAGTTTATCTGAGTTTTTTAATAAGTAAGTGAATGTTGTAGTTTATCTGAGTTCTTTAATAAGTAAGTAAATGTTGTAGTTTATCTGAGTTCCTTAATAAGGAAGTAAATGTTATAGTTTATCTGAGTTCTTTAATAAGGAAGTGAATGTTGTAGTTTATCTGAGTTCTTTAATAAGTAAGTAAATGTTATAGTTTATCTGAGTTCTTTAATAAGGAAGAAAATGTTATAGTTCATCTGAATTCTTTAATTAGTAAGTAAATGTTGTAGTTTATCTGAGTTATTTAATCAGTAAGTAAATGTTGCAGTTTATCTGAGTTTTTAATAAGTAAGTGAATGTTGTAGTTTAGCTGAGTTCTTTAATAAGTAAGTAAATGTTATAGTTTATCTGAGTTCTTTAATAAGGAAGTAAATGTTATAGTTTATCTGAGTTCTTTAATAAGGAAGTAAATGTTATAGTCTATCTGAGTTCTTTAATAAGGAAGTGAATGTTGTAGTTTATCTGAGTTCTTTAATAAGTAAGTAAATGTTGTAGTTTATCTGAGTTCTTTAATAAGGAAGTGAATGTTATAGTTTATCTGAGTTCTTTAATAAGGAAGTGAATGTTGTAGTTTTCTAAGTTCTTTAATAAGTAAATGTTATAGTTTATCTGAGTTCTTTAATAAGGAAGAGAATGTTGTAGTTTATCTGAGTTCATTAATAAGGAAGTGAATGTTGTAGTTTATCTTAGTTCTTTAATCAGTAAGTAAATGTTGCAGTTTATCTGAGTTTTTAATAAGTAAGTGAATGTTGTAGTTTATCTGACTTCTTTAATAAGTAAGTAAATGTTATAGTTTATCTGAGTTCTTTAATAAGGAAGTAAATGTTATAGTTTATCTGAGTTCTTTAATAAGGAAGTGAATGTTGTAGTTTATCTGAGTTCTTTAATAAGTAAGTAAATGTTGTAGTTTATCTGAGTTCTTTAATAAGGAAGTGAATGTTATAGTTTATCTGAGTTCTTTAATAAGGAAGTGAATGTTGTAGTTTATCTGAGTTCTTTAATAAGTAAATGTTATAGTTTATCTGAGTTCTTTAATAAGTAAATGTTATAGTTTATCTGAGTTCTTTAATAAGGAAGTGAATGTTGTAGTTTATCTGAGTTCTTTAATCAGTAAGTAAATGTTGTAGTTTATCTGAGATTTTTAATAAGTAAGTGAATGTTGTAGTTTATCTGAGTTCTTTAATAAGGAAGTAAATGTTATAGTTTATCTGAATTCTTTAATAAGGAAGTAAATGTTATAGTTTATCTGAGTTCTTTAATAAGGAAGTAAATGTTATAGTTTATCTGAGTTCTTTAATAAGGAAGTGAATGTTATAGTTTATCTGAGTTCTTTAATAAGTAAGTAAATGTTGTAGTTTATCTGAGTTCTTTAATAAGTAAATCTCATGGCCTATCTGAGTTCTGTAATAAGCAAGTAAATGTTGTAGTTTATCTGAGTTCTTTAATGAGGAAGTGAATGTTGTAGTTTATCTGAGTTCTTTAATAAGGAAGTGAATGTTGTAGTTTATCTCAGTTCTGTAATAAGGAAGTAAATGTTGTAGTTTCTCTGAGTTCTTTAATAAGTAAGTAAATGTTGTAGTTTATCTGAGTTCTTTAATAAGGAAGTGGATGTTGTAGTTTATCTGAGTTCTTTAATAAGTAAGTAAATGTTGTAGTTTATCTGAGTTCTTTAATAAGGAAGTGAATGTTGTAGTTTATCTGAGTTCTTTAATAAGGAAGTGAATGTTGTAGTTTATCTGAGTTCTTTAATAAGTAAATGTCATGGCCTATCTGAGTTCTGTAATAAGGAAGTAAATGTTGTAGTTTATCTGAGTTCTTTAATAAGGAAGTGAATGTTGTAGTTTATCTGAGTTCTGTAATAAGGAAGTAAATGTTATAGTTTATCTGAGTTCTGTAATAAGGAAGTAAATGTTGTAGTTTATCTGAGTTCTTTAATAAGGAAGTAAATGTTGTAGTTTATCTGAGTTCTTTAATAAGGAAGTGAATATTGTAGTTTATCTGAGTTCTTTAATAAGGAAGAAAAGGTTATAGTTAATCTGAGTTCTTTAATAAGTAAGTAAATGTCATAGTCTATCTGTGTTATAGTTTATCTGAGTTCTTTAATAAGTAAGTAAATGTTGTAGTTTATCTGAGTTCTTTAATAAATAAATGTCATGGCCTATCTGAGTTCTGTAATAAGGAAGTAAATGTTGTAGTTTATCTGAGTTCTTTATTGAGGAAGTGAATGTTGTAGTTTATCTGAATTCTTTAATAAGGAAGTGAATGTTGTAGTTTATCTGAGTTCTGTAATAAGGAAATAAATGTTATAGTTTATCTGAGTTCTTTAATAAGTAAGTAAATGTTATGGTTTATCTGAGTTCTTTAATAAGGAAGTGAATGTTGTAGTTTATCTGAGTTCTTTAGTAAAGAAGTGAATGTTATAGTTTATCTGAGTTCTTTAATAAGAAAGTGAATGTTGTAGTTTATCTGAGTTCTTTAATAAGTAAGTAAATGTTGTAGTTTATCTGAGTTCTTTAATAAGGAAGTGAATGTCATAGTTTATCTGAGTTCTTTAATAAGGAAGTAAATGTTATAGTTTATCTGAGTTCTTTAATAAGGAAGTAAATGTTATAGTTTATCTGAGTTCTTTAATAAGTAAGTAAATGTTGTAGTTTATCTGACTTCTTTAATAAAGAAGTGAATGTTATAGTTTATCTGAGTTCTTTAATAAGGAAGTGAATGTTGCAGTTTATCTGAGTTCTTTAATAAGTAAGTAAATGTTGTAGTTTATCTGAGTTCTTTAATAAGGAAGTGAATGTTATAGTTTATCTGACTTCTTTAATAAGGAAGTAAATGTTATAGTTTATCTGAGTTCTTTAATAAGTAAGTAAATGTTGTAGTTTATCTGAGTTCTTTAATAAGGAAGTAAATGTTATAGTTTATCTGAGTTCTTTAATAAGGAAGTAAATGTTGTAGTTTATCTGAGTTCTTTAATAAGTAAATGTCATGGCCTATCTGAGTTCTTTAATAAGGAAGTGAATGTTATAGTTTATCTGACTTCTTTAATAAGGAAGTAAATGTTATAGTTTATCTGAATTCTTTAATTAGTAAGTAAATGTTATAGTTTATCTGAGTTCTTTAATAAGGAAGTAAATGTTATAGTTTATCTGAGTTCTTTAATAAGGAAGTAAATGTTGTAGTTTATCTGAGTTCTTTAATAAGTAAATGTCATGGCCTATCTGAGTTCTGTAATAAGCAAGTAAATGTTGTAGTTTATCTGAGTTCTTTAATAAGTAAGTGAATGTTGTAGTTTTTCTGAGTTCTTTAATAAGGAAGTAAATGTTATAGTTTATCTGAGTTCTTTAATAAGGAAGTAAATGTTATAGTTTATCTGAGTTCTTTAATAAGGAAGTAAATGTTATAGTTTATCTGAGTTCTTTAATTAGTAAGTAAATGTTGTAGTTTATCTGAGTTCTTTAATCAGTAAGTAAATGTTGCAGTTTATCTGAGTTTTTAATAAGGAAGTGAATGTTGTAGTTTATCTGAGTTCTTTAATCAGTAAGTAAATGTTGCAGTTTATCTGAGTTTTTAATAAGGAAGTGAATGTTGTAGTTTATCTGAGTTCTTTAATAAGGATGAAAAGGTTATAGTTTATCTGAGTTCTTTAATAAGTAAGTAAATGTCATAGTCTATCTGTGTTATAGTTTATCTGAGTTCTTTAATAAGTAAGTAAATGTTGTAGTTTATCTGAGTTCTTTAATAAGTAAATGTCATGGCCTATCTGAGTTCTGTAATAAGGAAGTAAATGTTGTAGTTTATCTGAGTTCCTTAATAAGTAAGTAAATGTTGTAGTTTATCTGAGTTCCTTAATAAGGAAGTAAATGTTATAGTTTATCTGAGTTCTTTAATAAGGAAGTAAATGTTATAGTTTATCTGAGTTCTTTAATAAGGAAGTGAATGTTGTAGTTTTCTGAGTTCTTTAATAAGTAAATATTATAGTTTATCTCAGTACTTTAATAAGGAAGAGAATGTTGTAGTTTATCTGAGTTCTTTAATAAGGAAGTGAATGTTGTAGTTTATCTGAGTTCTTTAATAAGGAACTAAATGTTGTAGTTTTTTTGAGTTCTTTAATAAGGAAGTAAATGTTATAGTTTATCTGAGTTCTTTAATAAGGAAGTAAATGTTATAGTTTATCTGAGTTCTTTAATAAGGAAGTAAATGTTATAGTTTATCTGAGTTCTTTAATTAGTAAGTAAATGTTGTAGTTTATCTGAGTTCTTTAATCAGTAAGTAAATGTTGCAGTTTATCTGAGTTTTTAATAAGGAAGTGAATGTTGTAGTTTATCTGAGTTCTTTAATAAGGAAGAAAAGGTTATAGTTTATCTGAGTTCTTTAATAAGTAAGTAAATGTTGTAGTTTATCTGAGTTCTTTAATAAGTAAATGTCATGGCCTATCTGAGTTCTGTAATAAGGAAGTAAATGTTGTAGTTTATCTGAGTTCTGTAATAAGGAAGTAAATGTTGTAGTTTATCTGAGTTCTTTATTGAGGAAGTAAATGTTGTAGTTTATCTGAGTTCTGTAATAAGGAAGTAAATGTTGTAGTTTATCTGAGTTCTTTATTGAGGAAGTGAATGTTGTAGTTTATCTGAATTCTTTAATAAGGAAGTGAATGTTGTAGTTTATCTGAGTTCTGTAATAAGTAAGTAAATGTTATAGTTTATCTGAGTTCTATAATAAGTAAGTAAATGTTATGGTTTATCTGAGTTCTTTAATAAGGAAGTGAATGTTGTAGTTTATCTGAGTTCTTTAATCAGTAAGTAAATGTTGTAGTTTATCTGAGATTTTTAATAAGTAAGTGAATGTTATAGTTTATCTGAGCTCTTTAATAAGTAAGTAAATGTTGTAGTTTATCTGAGTTCTTTAATAAGTAAATGTCATGGCCTATCTGAGTTCTGTAATAAGGAAGTAAATGTTGCAGTTTATCTGAGTTCTTTAATGAGGAAGTGAATGTTGTAGTTTATCTGAGTTCTTTAATAAGGAAGTGAATGTTGTAGTTTATCTCAGTTCTGTAATAAGGAAGTAAATGTTATAGTTTATCTGAGTTCTTTAATAAGTAAGTAAATGTTGTAGTTTATCTGAGTTCTTTAATAAGGAAGTGGATGTTGTAGTTTATCTGAGTTCTTTAATAAGTAAGTAAATGTTGTAGTTTATCTGAGTTCTTTAATAAGGAAGTGAATGTTGTAGTTTATCTGAGTTCTTTAATAAGGAAGTGAATGTTGTAGTTTATCTGAGTTCTTTAATAAGTAAATGTCATGGCCTATCTGAGTTCTGTAATAAGGAAGTAAATGTTGTAGTTTTTTTGAGTTCTTTAATAAGGAAGTAAATGTTATAGTTTATCTGAGTTCTTTAATAAGGAAGTAAATGTTATAGTTTATCTGAGTTCTTTAATAAGGAAGTAAATGTTATAGTTTATCTGAGTTCTTTAATTAGTAAGTAAATGTTGTAGTTTATCTGAGTTCTTTAATCAGTAAGTAAATGTTGCAGTTTATCTGAGTTTTTAATAAGAAAGTGAATGTTGTAGTTTATCTGAGTTCTTTAATAAGGAAGAAAAGGTTATAGTTTATCTGAGTTCTTTAATAAGTAAGTAAATGTCATAGTATATCTGTGTTATAGTTTATCTGAGTTCTTTAATAAGTAAGTAAATGTTGTAGTTTATCTGAGTTCTTTAATAAGTAAATGTCATGGCCTATCTGAGTTCTGTAATAAGGAAGTAAATGTTGTAGTTTATCTGAGTTCTGTAATAAGGAAGTAAATGTTGTAGTTTATCTGAGTTCTTTATTGAGGAAGTGAATGTTGTAGTTTATCTGAATTCTTTAATAAGGAAGTGAATGTTGTAGTTTATCTGAGTTCTGTAATAAGGAAGTAAATGTTATAGTTTATCTGAGTTCTTTAATAAGTAAGTAAATGTTATAGTTTATCTGAGTTCTTTAATAAGTAAGTAAATGTTATGGTTTATCTGAGTTCTTTAATAAGGAAGTGAATGTTGTAGTTTATCTGAGTTCTTTAATCAGTAAGTAAATGTTGTAGTTTATCTGAGATTTTTAATAAGTAAGTGAATGTTGTAGTTTATCTGAGTTCTTTAATAAGGAAGTAAATGTTATAGTTTATCTGAATTCTTTAATAAGGAAGTAAATGTTATAGTTTATCTGAGTTCTTTAATAAGGAAGTGAATGTTATAGTTTATCTGAGCTCTTTAATAAGTAAGTAAATGTTGTAGTTTATCTGAGTTCTTTAATAAGTAAATGTCATGGCCTATCTGAGTTCTGTAATAAGGAAGTAAATGTTGTAGTTTATCTGAGTTCTTTAATGAGGAAGTGAATGTTGTAGTTTATCTGAGTTCTTTAATAAGGAAGTGAATGTTGTAGTTTATCTCAGTTCTGTAATAAGGAGGTAAATGTTATAGTTTATCTGAGTTCTTTAATAAGTAAGTAAATGTTGTAGTTTATCTGAGTTCTTTAATAAGGAAGTGGATGTTGTAGTTTATCTGAGTTCTTTAATAAGTAAGTAAATGTTGTAGTTTATCTGAGTTCTTTAATAAGGAAGTGAATGTTGTAGTTTATCTGAGTTCTTTAATAAGAAAGTGAATGTTGTAGTTTATCTGAGTTCTTTAATAAGTAAATGTCATGGCCTATCTGAGTTCTGTAATAAGGAAGTAAATGTTGTAGTTTATCTGAGTTCTTTAATAAGGAAGTGAATGTTGTAGTTTATCTGAATTCTGTAATAAGGAAGTAAATGTTATAGTTTATCTGAGTTCTGTAATAAGGAAGTAAATGTTGTAGTTTATCTGAGTTCTTTAATAAGTAAGTAAATGTTGTAGTTTATCTGAGTTCTTTAATAAGGAAGTGAATATTGTAGTTTATCTGAGTTCTTTAATAAGGAAGAAAAGGTTATAGTTTATCTGAGTTCTTTAATAAGTAAGTAAATGTCATAGTCTATCTGTGTTATAGTTTATCTGAGTTCTTTAATAAGTAAGTAAATGTTGTAGTTTATCTGAGTTCTTTAATAAGTAAATGTCGTGGCCTATCTGAGTTCTGTAATAAGGAAGTAAATGTTGTAGTTTATCTGAGTTCTTTATTGAGGAAGTGAATGTTGTAGTTTATCTGAATTCTTTAATAAGGAAGTGAATGTTGTGGTTTATCTGAGTTCTGTAATAAGGAAGTAAATGTTATAGTTTATCTGAGTTCTTTAATAAGTAAGTAAATGTTATAGTTTATCTGAGTTCTTTAATAAGTAAGTAAATGATATGGTTTATCTGAGTTCTTTAATAAGGAAGTGAATGTTGTAGTTTATCTGAGTTCTTTAGTAAAGAAGTGAATGTTATAGTTTATCTGAGTTCTTTAATAAGTAAGTAAATGTTGTAGTTTATCTGAGTTCTTTAATAAGGAAGTGAATGTTATAGTTTATCTGAGTTCTTTAATAAGTAAGTAAATGTTGTAGTTTATCTGACTTCTTTAATAAAGAAGTGAATGTTATAGTTTATCTGAGTTCTTTAATAAGGAAATGAATGTTGTAGTTTATCTGAGTTCTTTAATAAGTAAGTAAATGTTGTAGTTTATCTGAGTTCTTTAATAAGGAAGTGAATGTTATAGTTTATCTGACTTCTTTAATAAGGAAGTAAATGTTATAGTTTATCTGAGTTCTTTAATAAGTAAGTAAATGTTGTAGTTTATCTGAGTTCTTTAATCAGTAAGTAAATGTTGCAGTTTATCTGACTTTTTTAATAAGTAAGTGAATGTTGTAGTTTATCTGAGTTCTTTAATAAGTAAGTAAATGTTGTAGTTTATCTGAGTTCCTTAATAAGGAAGTAAATGTTATAGTTTATCTGAGTTCTTTAATAAGGAAGTGAATGTTGTAGTTTATCTGAGTTCTTTAATCAGTAAGTAAATGTTGCAGTTTATCTGAGTTTTTTAATAAGTAAGTGAATGTTGTAGTTTATCTGAGTTCCTTAATAAGGAAGTAAATGTTATAGTTTATCTGAGTTCTTTAATAAGTAAATGTCATGGCCTATCTGAGTTCTGTAATAAGGAAGTAAATGTTGTAGTTTATCTGAGTTCTTTAATAAGGAAGTGAATGTTGTAGTTTATCTGAGTTCTGTAATAAGGAAGTAAATGTTATAGTTTATCTGAGTTCTGTAATAAGGAAGTAAATGTTGTAGTTTATCTGAGTTCTTTAATAAGTAAGTAAATGTTGTAGTTTATCTGAGTTCTTTAATAAGGAAGTGAATATTGTAGTTTATCTGAGTTCTTTAATAAGGAAGAAAAGGTTATAGTTTATCTGAGTTCTTTAATAAGTAAGTAAATGTCATAGTCTATCTGTGTTATAGTTTATCTGAGTTCTTTAATAAGTAAGTAAATGTTGTAGTTTATCTGAGTTCTTTAATAAGTAAATGTCATGGCCTATCTGAGTTCTGTAATAAGGAAGTAAATGTTGTAGTTTATCTGAGTTCTTTATTGAGGAAGTGAATGTTGTAGTTTATCTGAATTCTTTAATAAGGAAGTGAATGTTGTGGTTTATCTGAGTTCTGTAATAAGGAAGTAAATGTTATAGTTTATCTGAGTTCTTTAATAAGTAAGTAAATGTTATAGTTTATCTGAGTTCTTTAATAAGTAAGTAAATGATATGGTTTATCTGAGTTCTTTAATAAGGAAGTGAATGTTGTAGTTTATCTGAGTTCTTTAGTAAAGAAGTGAATGTTATAGTTTATCTGAGTTCTTTAATAAGTAAGTAAATGTTGTAGTTTATCTGAGTTCTTTAATAAGGAAGTGAATGTTATAGTTTATCTGAGTTCTTTAATAAGGAAGTAAATGTTATAGTTTATCTGAGTTCTTTAATAAGGAAGTAAATGTTATAGTTTATCTGAGTTCTTTAATAAGTAAGTAAATGTTGTAGTTTATCTGACTTGTTTAATAAAGAAGTGAATGTTATAGTTTATCTGAGTTCTTTAATAAGGAAGTGAATGTTGTAGTTTATCTGAGTTCTTTAATAAGTAAGTAAATGTTGTAGTTTATCTGAGTTCTTTAATAAGGAAGTGAATGTTATAGTTTATCTGACTTCTTTAATAAGGAAGTAAATGTTATAGTTTATCTGAGTTCTTTAATAAGTAAGTAAATGTTGTAGTTTATCTGAGTTCTTTAATCAGTAAGTAAATGTTGCAGTTTATCTGACTTTTTTAATAAGTAAGTGAATGTTGTAGTTTATCTGAGTTCTTTAATAAGTAAGTAAATGTTGTAGTTTATCTGAGTTCCTTAATAAGGAAGTAAATGTTATAGTTTATCTGAGTTCTTTAATAAGGAAGTGAATGTTGTAGTTTATCTGAGTTCTTTAATCAGTAAGTAAATGTTGCAGTTTATCTGAGTTTTTTAATAAGTAAGTGAATGTTGTAGTTTATCTGAGTTCCTTAATAAGGAAGTAAATGTTATAGTTTATCTGAGTTCTTTAATAAGGAAGTAAATGTTATAGTTTATCTGAGTTCTTTAATAAGGAAGTGAATGTTGTAGTTTATCTGAGTTCTTTAATAAGTAAGTAAATGTTATAGTTTATCTGAGTTCTTTAATAAGGAAGTAAATGTTATAGTTTATCTGAGTTATTTAATAAGGAAGTGAATGTTGTAGTTTATCTGAGTTCTTTAATAAGTAAGTAAATGTTGTAGTTTATCTGAGTTCTTTAATAAGGAAGTGAATGTTATAGTTTATCTGAGTTCTTTAATAAGGAAGTGAATGTTGTAGTTTTCTGAGTTCTTTAATAAGTAAATGTTATAGTTTATCTGAGTACTTTAATAAGGAAGAGAATGTTGTAGTTTATCTGAGTTCTTTAATAAGGAAGTGAATGTTGTAGTTTATCTGAGTTCTTTAATAAGGAACTAAATGTTGTAGTTTTTCTGAGTTCTTTAATAAGGAAGTAAATGTTATAGTTTATCTGAGTTCTTTAATAAGGAAGTAAATGTTATAGTTTATCTGAGTTCTTTAATAAGGAAGTAAATGTTATAGTTTATCTGAGTTCTTTAATTAGTAAGTAAATGTTGTAGTTTATCTGAGTTCTTTAATCAGTAAGTAAATGTTGCAGTTTATCTGAGTTTTTTAATAAGGAAGTGAATGTTGTAGTTTATCTGAGTTCTTTAATAAGGAAGAAAAGGTTATAGTTTATCTGAGTTCTTTAATAAGTAAGTAAATGTTGTAGTTTATCTGAGTTCTTTAATAAGTAAATGTCATGGCCTATCTGAGTTCTGTAATAAGGAAGTAAATGTTGTAGTTTATCTGAGTTCTGTAATAAGGAAGTAAATGTTGTAGTTTATCTGAGTTCCTTATTGAGGAAGTGAATGTTGTAGTTTATCTGAATTCTTTAATAAGGAAGTGAATGTTGTAGTTTATCTGAGTTCTGTAATAAGGAAGTAAATGTTACAGTTTATCTGAGTTCTTTAATAAGTAAGTAAATGTTATAGTTTATCTGAGTTCTTTAATAAGTAAGTAAATGTTATGGTTTATCTGAGTTCTTTAATAAGGAAGTGAATGTTGTAGTTTATCTGAGTTCTTTATTGAGGAAGTGAATGTTGTAGTTTATCTGAATTCTTTAATAAGGAAGTGAATGTTGTAGTTTATCTGAGTTCTGTAATAAGGAAGTAAATGTTATAGTTTATCTGAGTTCTTTAATAAGTAAGTAAATGTTGTAGTTTATCTAAGTTTTTTAATAAGTAAGTGAATGTTGTAGTTTATCTGAGTTCTTTAATAAGTAAGTAAATGATATGGTTTATCTGAGTTCTTTAATAAGGAAGTGAATGTTGTAGTTTATCTGAGTTCTTTAGTAAAGAAGTGAATGTTATAGTTTATCTGAGTTCTTTAATAAGTAAGTAAATGTTGTAGTTTATCTGAGTTCTTTAATAAGGAAGTGAATGTTATAGTTTATCTGAGTTCTTTAATAAGGAAGTAAATGTTATAGTTTATCTGAGTTCTTTAATAAGGAAGTAAATGTTATAGTTTATCTGAGTTCTTTAATAAGTAAGTAAATGTTGTAGTTTATCTGACTTGTTTAATAAAGAAGTGAATGTTATAGTTTATCTGAGTTCTTTAATAAGGAAGTGAATGTTGTAGTTTATCTGAGTTCTTTAATAAGTAAGTAAATGTTGTAGTTTATCTGAGTTCTTTAATAAGGAAGTGAATGTTATAGTTTATCTGACTTCTTTAATAAGGAAGTAAATGTTATAGTTTATCTGAGTTCTTTAATAAGTAAGTAAATGTTGTAGTTTATCTGAGTTCTTTAATCAGTAAGTAAATGTTGCAGTTTATCTGACTTTTTTAATAAGTAAGTGAATGTTGTAGTTTATCTGAGTTCTTTAATAAGTAAGTAAATGTTGTAGTTTATCTGAGTTCCTTAATAAGGAAGTAAATGTTATAGTTTATCTGAGTTCTTTAATAAGGAAGTGAATGTTGTAGTTTATCTGAGTTCTTTAATCAGTAAGTAAATGTTGCAGTTTATCTGAGTTTTTTAATAAGTAAGTGAATGTTGTAGTTTATCTGAGTTCCTTAATAAGGAAGTAAATGTTATAGTTTATCTGAGTTCTTTAATAAGGAAGTAAATGTTATAGTTTATCTGAGTTCTTTAATAAGGAAGTGAATGTTGTAGTTTATCTGAGTTCTTTAATAAGTAAGTAAATGTTATAGTTTATCTGAGTTCTTTAATAAGGAAGTAAATGTTATAGTTTATCTGAGTTATTTAATAAGGAAGTGAATGTTGTAGTTTATCTGAGTTCTTTAATAAGTAAGTAAATGTTGTAGTTTATCTGAGTTCTTTAATAAGGAAGTGAATGTTATAGTTTATCTGAGTTCTTTAATAAGGAAGTGAATGTTGTAGTTTTCTGAGTTCTTTAATAAGTAAATGTTATAGTTTATCTGAGTACTTTAATAAGGAAGAGAATGTTGTAGTTTATCTGAGTTCTTTAATAAGGAAGTGAATGTTGTAGTTTATCTGAGTTCTTTAATAAGGAACTAAATGTTGTAGTTTTTCTGAGTTCTTTAATAAGGAAGTAAATGTTATAGTTTATCTGAGTTCTTTAATAAGGAAGTAAATGTTATAGTTTATCTGAGTTCTTTAATAAGGAAGTAAATGTTATAGTTTATCTGAGTTCTTTAATTAGTAAGTAAATGTTGTAGTTTATCTGAGTTCTTTAATCAGTAAGTAAATGTTGCAGTTTATCTGAGTTTTTAATAAGGAAGTGAATGTTGTAGTTTATCTGAGTTCTTTAATAAGGAAGAAAAGGTTATAGTTTATCTGAGTTCTTTAATAAGTAAGTAAATGTTGTAGTTTATCTGAGTTCTTTAATAAGTAAATGTCATGGCCTATCTGAGTTCTGTAATAAGGAAGTAAATGTTGTAGTTTATCTGAGTTCTGTAATAAGGAAGTAAATGTTGTAGTTTATCTGAGTTCCTTATTGAGGAAGTGAATGTTGTAGTTTATCTGAATTCTTTAATAAGGAAGTGAATGTTGTAGTTTATCTGAGTTCTGTAATAAGGAAGTAAATGTTACAGTTTATCTGAGTTCTTTAATAAGTAAGTAAATGTTATAGTTTATCTGAGTTCTTTAATAAGTAAGTAAATGTTATGGTTTATCTGAGTTCTTTAATAAGGAAGTGAATGTTGTAGTTTATCTGAGTTCTTTATTGAGGAAGTGAATGTTGTAGTTTATCTGAATTCTTTAATAAGGAAGTGAATGTTGTAGTTTATCTGAGTTCTGTAATAAGGAAGTAAATGTTATAGTTTATCTGAGTTCTTTAATAAGTAAGTAAATGTTATAGTTTATCTGAGTTCTTTAATAAGTAAGTAAATGTTATGGTTTATCTGAGTTCTTTAATAAGGAAGTGAATGTTGTAGTTTATCTGAGTTCTTTAATAAGTAAATGTTATGGTTTATCTGAGTTCTTTAATAAGTAAATGTTGTAGTTTATCTGAGTTCTTTAATAAGGAAGTGAATGTGGTAGTTTATCTGAGTTCTTTAATGAGTAAATGTTGTAGTTTATCTGAGTTCTTTAATAAGGAAGTGAATGTTGTAGTTTATCTGAGTTCTGTAATAAGTAAATCTTGTAGTTTATTTGAGTTCTTTGATAAGTAAATAAATGTTGTTATTTGGGTGAAGCAAACACAAACATCTGTATGTAAAACGGCTGGTATAAGTATAGAAAATTCTATGTAGAGGAGCGAACAACGTTTCCACAAGTTCACGAAGGTCGAATCGTTATCCATCGCAGGAAATCGAGCCCCAGATTTTGTCATTGGAAGTGTACTCACCACTAGGCTTTATCAGCTTTTGTTGTTTCAATCACAACTTGTAGTCTTGTATCACAAACCTTTCATTAACACATTAAGTATATATATATACATATGGATATCACAAAAGTTTTATTAACACATTAAGAGTTTATATACATGGATGCTACGAGAGTTTAATTAGCACGTTTGTAAATATACCACTTTCGTCAGCAGCGAAAGGTACAGCCCATTAGTTTGTTTGTGCATATATATATATATATATATACGTTAAGCACATGCATTCAGTCGCTAAAAGTATTCAGAGGATATGTAAGACACTAAATCGACAGACTTAGTTCTGCTCCTCGATTTCTGACATATGCCATGTCGATAAAATAATTAGATATCAAATAGGCAAATATTAATAGGGAAAATATTCATAAAGGCGTTGAAACTATATTGTCTAAAGAAGTTGTAGAACATGGAGAATTTGGGACATAGGGACACCTTTTTCTTCTGTATACAATATGATATCAATATCGTCCAGTCATGGAAAACTGAGAAACCTTCAAAACTTCCTATTAAGGAAGTTAAATCAGAGACCCATATCTACCACACTTCTCAGCTTCAAAATCTATTAAGTTTGAGAAAGGAAGAAAAAAAATACATGTTGTGGGTGATATATCAAAAAATATATATCTTGTAGTACGTAAATAATTCCGAAAGTTCGAAATAGGTAAAATAGAACTTGTACGTTAAGAAAACGGTTACGTTTTGAAATGCAAATAGGAGGATGGGGTAATATTTCCTAGATTACTTTGTCTTTTGCATTACAAACGTTGAGATGCCTTAGTTATAAGAATAATACCAAAAACACACATCTGTAATACGGTTCAGCTCAAAAAACATAAGATTATCATCTGTAACTCAAAGGAAAGCTAATGGATCTAAATGATTAGTGAATTTGATTACGGTAAAGTCTATCTTTACGAAGTATAAATATATCCAGACGTCAGTTCATATCTGCTACTAGCAAAACAGACAAATTACTTTTATAATCTTCCAGGCTATTGTGAACATATATATATATATACCAATACACTGTGTTATCAGAAATGTACTGGGTTTTTTCTTCTTCCTCACTATTACCGGCTTGTTTTTCAACATCCAAGGTCACTCCTCACTATATAATTTTACATATAATCTCATAACATGAACGCTCAGCTATCCCTTTTCAACTACACATTAATAACCTGAGTTTAATACGTATTTTCCGAAATGTCCCGGGGATTCAAATTCTCCTCACATCATATGTTCATCCTTTCAGCCGTGAGGGTGTTATAAAGTACACTCAATCCTACTATTCTTTGGTAAACAAGTAACCCAAGAATATGCGGGGGGTGATGATCAATTGCCTTCCCTCTAGTCTTACAGTGTGAAATTAGGGACAGTTAGCGCAGATTGCGCTCGTGCAGCTTTGCGCAAAACTCAAAGTAACTTAAAACATAAACTAGTTTAAGCTAATAAAATTTTATTTCGTTTCTTTAAGCCTCCCTCCCCAGTTGCTCAGCGGTACTACCGACATTTAAACATAATACATGAATTACTACTGACATTTAAACATAATACCTGAATTAGTACTGACTTTTAAACATAATACATGAATTACTACCGATATTTAGATATAATACCTGAATTACTACTGACATTTAAACATAACACCTGAATTACTACTGACATTTAAACATAATACCTGAATTAGTACTGACTTTTAAACATAATACATGAATTACTACCGATATTTAGATATAATACCTGAATTACTACTGACATTTAAACATAACACCTGAATTACTACTGACATTTAAACATAATATCTGTACTACTTCCAAATTTGGCCCGGCATGGCCAGGTGGTTAACGCGAACGACTCGTAATCTGGGGGTCGCGGGTTCGAATCCCCGTCGCACCAAACATGCTCGCTCTTTCAGCCCTAGGAGCGTTATAATGTGACGGTAGATCCCACTATTCGTTTGTAAAAGAGTAGTCCAAGAGTTGGCGGTGGGTGATAATGACTAGCTGTCTTCCCTCTAGTCTTACACTGCAAAATTAGGGACGGCTAGCGCAGATAGCCCTCGAGTAGTTTTGCGCGAAATTCACAAAACACAAACAAACAAATTACTCCAAAGATAAACAAACATAATTTACTATAATATCAGAAAATGAGCCACAATAATTTATAGAATATCATTCAATATAAACCGACTCGTTTCGATGTGTAAACAAATAAACATAGTTATTGATTTATATAATAACATAGGACATGTAATGGTTTATTTTGTAATTAAACTACATTACATTATTCTCTTTTACCTCAATAAACTATACCATTGTTGGTCAAAACTTCTGATTTCTGAGACAAAAGTAATAACCAGTATTTACGGGTAATTCAACTTTCTTATCTGTCCAGAGACTCAAACGTTCTGCTTGCAAAACATTTCTGAGAACCATGTAATTGTTCGTTATCAGATTGTGCTTTTCTTTAATGTTCTATAAGAATCATTTCTCAGTTTCGTTTACATATCATTCTAGCTTTTATTTTCTTTTTCCAACCCCATTCTCAAAATCGACACTTTGAAATGATTTACCCATAAAAAAAATACCAGAGATCATATGATTGTAATATACTTGTCAGTCAATAAGAAGATATAAGACTGAGACTCTACAATGATTCTAAAGATTTTTTTTTCAGAAAGTTTATCTAAATTATAATATTTATGGTATAGTAACTTCTTTAATTTGATTATCATAATTTGGATATGTGAAACGCTCTACCATGTCTATAAAGATGTTAATTTGTACGAAACATGTCCACACATTTTAATTCTGCATGTCTGTAGAACCACGCCGTCCTTTGGTATCAGATAATAAATTATCACTTCTATTTCACATTCCAAAAGCCTGACAGAAAGTTAATACTGTATGAGAATAATTCATGCGGTTAAAAACATTCTACGCTCTTCTGAAATGACAATATTCGTCTCTTTATCGATTTGATATTCACCAGTAGTCCATAAACAGATGCAAACGAAAGAAATACGGCAAATATTTTTTTCATTACATTTCTTCCTGACGAATATTGTTATGATAAGGTTAACAAAGGACAGAATTTATACATTTGTTTTATTCATATTATGTGGTAAATTACCTATCAGTTCTTGTCACGTGAAAAAAATATTCGAGCGAGTTCAAATCCTAGAGATCAATACTTGTGCTGAAATGAATGAGCTGAGCTCTCATCGATACGGAAAGTAAAATTTTTAATCAATCTCATTCGTTCCCACAGTGTGAGATGTTACGAGCAAATATCTCCATTTGCTAACACACACAATCTCGAATTCAAGACGAGAGGAAAGTATGGTGTTTACTATCTTTTCCTTTTCTCAGAGATGGCCAAGTTGGGTGATTTCAAATTTGCAAGTCATCCCAGCTGTAAGGGTGTTTTCATAAAACATGGACGTGAGGCCAGGGTAATATGGAAACGAGAAATATCCATTGCTAATGAAATGAATTTTAAAGTGGGACTTGTTATCAAAGCGTGCTCGCGTTCATAATAATTAGATATACTACTGCATACATAATACAATAACATAGTAATATGATTAAAAACATTTTCCAACAACTAACACGATATACTGACATTTAAAAGTCTTTATTGTTCATATACCATCTGAATAAATGGAAAAAGAAACCGCATATTTAAACTGCCACGATAATACTTATATTTTAAATTACTTCTATGCCAGGAATTTTATATTTCTTCAATAGATCCGTTCGAATATTAAATTGTAATATTCAATTATTCGTTCTTAATTTTCCAAAGCTTCGAAAGTATTTATTAGATTTTATACTTTATACACAAGTACTGTCTGCTTGGCAGATTTATAGATGATATTCCATGAGCAAATGTTATACTGTCTTTAAGATATAACATAGCCTCCCGTTAGTACAACGGTATGTCTCCGGATTTACACGCTAAAATCAGGGGTTCGATTCCCCTCGATGGGCTGAGCAGATGTGGCTTTGTTTTAAGAAAAACAAACAAAAGATGTAGTGTGATTTAGGATATAATATTTAACATTAATTAACGTAAACTTTAATAAAAATCGAACGACTGTTTTATTTTTATTTGAAATATCCACTACCAAAATTAAACTTATATTCATGTCACGAAAGTTTCTAATGGATATCACTAGTATTGATGAATTTAATAAGAGTGTACATATCTGGTATATCTTGCAACTATTAACTTTACACATTAATAAATGTCCACAAAAAAGCTCAAAAATTAGATCACGAATTAGATTTCTAGATAATAAATAAATATGAACAAATATTAATATAATGCACAAAACCTCTAATTCACTAAAAATATCACAAGGCACTATAAAAAAACGCTTTATTACCTAAAGATCAGGCTAGAACATTGTAGTTAATATTTTTCTTGCTGGTCTACAGTCGCAAGATTTTTATACGTTAGTTGCTTCTACTACAATCAGCGAGTTAAGTCAAGATGCTACAAGGACAAAGGGTAAAGGGTCTTGAAAGAGAAAAGGTAACATGGAATTTTGGACCAACAAGACAAAATTAGCCATTCCTCGGTTCGTGCAAACTTCGAAACATAGTACAGCTGGAAATTAAATCCATGTGTTAATGATGATTGAGGACTTCAAATTAGCACATTCACTCTGTGCTACTTAGTTTCTTCGATGTGCTGCAGCATCCAGTCCGTTTAATTTAACTCTAGGTGAAATGAGTGGTCTTTTGTAGAGCCTTGAGTATTGAAATATAGAAAACCAAAGTTATATACCATCATCATTAAATAGATAAAAATATGTTTGATGGTAACTGAGATAAGTCTCTGTTATCCTAACCACCAACAATGATGTTGTCAATATCATATGTTAGCTGGCTTGGACTTGCTGTACTTGGCTAAATGTGTTCGAGGGGAACATATACCAGAATTCGTGACAAAGCCCACACTGTGGTAAATACCACAGACAGGTTTACTTGAAACTTAAATGGAACGCTAGTGAAGAAATTTGACACCTTTCCTTTCAACACTATGTTATCAATACAGTAAAAGGCCTAGTGTTTACAATTGGGTATTATCAATACAATAAAAGGTTTAGTGTTTACAATTGGAATATTGACAATACATTAAAAGATCTAGCGTTTACAAGTGCAGAAAATTTTGGCTCAAATTTACAGCTGTTAAAAGAAACCGAAGTGTATGAGACAATTCCTATTCTCAAGGATGTTATCTCTATTTAGTAAATTATTCAATGATGTATTGGGTAGAGACTCAGTATTTATTGTATACCCTTGGGGTTTCTTTAAACAGCTGTGTTATTTCTAAAAGAGACATCTCACAAACAAATGGGGATATTCTTGTCGAAACAAAATGTCTAATCCGATTCTTCTTAGTTTGAAATAAAAATTTGGGGGAATATTTAGTGGGTAAAAAGAAAGAATTTCCTGCACTATTTCAGCTTTGTGGCTGCAAAAAGTGATTTGAACAGCATGGTGACTAACATTCGTCACGAGCTAAACAGCCAAGCACAAAAAAAGCAAATGACACGCGGATGCGTTCGATAATCGCACATTATTATGTCTGTAGCTACTTTGAAAGTGTTCCTGTCTACATATCCCACTGTTGACTATCGTGATACTTCAACCTTCCTTTCAGAATCACATGTGAAATCGTTCGTATTTTAATATAGGGCTAAACATAGAAATGTGATAACAGAAACATGAAAGACTGGAAACTGTTCAACTAATGACGCTGAGAATGTGGTTTTATAAATATATTGTGAACTTAATCTTGTGGTAAACCTTAGTACTAGCTAGTATGGGGATGTTGTATTTACCTTAAATATTTACTAATTAACAAATGAAAACTCGCTTCGAAACGATACGTCCAAAACCGCCCTCTATGAAAGTTTCCGGATTTAACTTACTTTTAATATTCAACAGTTTGAAGGGTAAAGACTTGCCTCCAGAAGGACACATTACAATTTACACAGGTACAGAGATTTCCATTTCATACACACATGTATATTTTGTATAACTTTAAATTCCTTCTTTTAGAATCTCAATTAAAGCTAGACATAAATATTTTGTAAAGTTATAATTTCTATCGTACGAGGAAAGTCATCAAATATAAATTTTCCCGCCAGGAGGCGTTATAGTCAAACCCTATCCTTTTCCTTCAAGCTGCCACACACACACACCAGTTCTAAAATTAACCAGAACTTGAATATTACACTAAAAGGAATTGCCGAACTTTTCATGTACAATCACATAATGTTTCAAAAGAAGGTACTGATACTTTTGAAGAAGGCCCCGGCATGGCCAGGTGGGTTTAGGCGTTCGACTCATAATCTGAGGGTCGCGGGTTCGAATCTCCGTCACACTAAACATGCTGCTATAATGTTACGGTCAGTCTCACTTTTCGTTGGGAAAAGAGTAGCCCAAGAGTTTGCGGTGGGTGGTGATGACTAGCTGCCTTCCCTCTAGTCTTACGCTGCTAAATTAGAGACGGCTAGCACAGATAGCCCTCCTGTAACTTTGAGTGAAATTCAAAAAATAAACAAACAGTGAGCACATTCTATATGACAAGAAACTATATTTTTGGCCCAACGCTATTGGTTATTGTATATTTTTAAGTGTTGACGTTTCTATGTCTTTAACTAGTCTCTATGTGACTGTTTATTCATATTAAATACAAACTCTAAGTAGACAAACAAACCAAATACATAAATCCATAGACAACAATCTCCTATTGAATATATTTTAACCAAACGAAATCCTCTGCTGTAAATGATTTAAGTGTATCATCCATGACGGCAGTTCATAATGATTTGACATACAACCACTGATTTCGAGATATATTACAGTCAAACGTAAGGAGTTATACGTTTCTGTCTTAAATGTGCTGAACAAATCACGGCTGAATTTAAACTTTCCGTGTTTTATAAACAAAACGTAATGACGTCGACATGACCGCGAAACAAAATGGCGAGACCAAAAACACTGCATTTATGGCAAAATTATTACTTATTTACTGAGGACAAAACTCGGTAAGTTATGTCAAACTTTCAGGTTTCATAGAAGCTACGCTGCATTGGTTAGTTGTTGTTTTTTAACATTTTAGAATTTTGAAAGAACTTTCCTTCAGTTGGTGTTTTGTCAATCACACAAACGTTTCCCAGCTGAAGCCAATGCCAGCTGAACCTAAAGAAGACTAAATGTGCTACTGATGTGATATTAATGACTTCTACCATCAACGAGTAAAACTAATAGACATTAAATACTGGGCAACTGTAACATAGGCATGTTGTCTGTCTTGGCCTCTTCTCAGTTATCTATCGAAATAGGAACATATCATTTAAGCAAAGACAGTGATTGGTTAATTCTAAGAGTTTTGTTTGTTTTATTTTTAGTTTAAGCAAAAAGCTACATGGGGGGGGGGGCTATCTATGACTTTTATAACCACGGATATCAAAAACCGGTTTCTAGCATTGTTAGTGTACAGACATTTCTTTGGGCCGCTAAGGGGCGTGATCTTAAAGAGAATCATAAAACTGCTAATTCTAGTTTCTAAATTATAACAATAAAACCGTTTAAATGACAAGCTTTGCTGAATTTCATAATATAGATAGTACAATATTAATCACTTGATTGTATTCGTGCTACTGTTAACCTCTAAGCAAAATTTCAAACAGTTAATACATCGATAAATTTTAATTAATTTGTATTTAATAACTTTGTCGTAGCTTGATTTAATGTCATTTATTCGTGTTTCACACACAAATCTAGTAAAATTTAACCATTTTTGAAGGTATTCCTTGAAAGTCTTTATAACGTTACAAACATATAACTTCAGTGATGACGAGAAAACATACTTGAAGAGAAAATATATATATGTAAAAACGGCTCGTTTGGGTGGAGAAAAATTTTTATGTAGAGCAGCGAACAACGTTTCGACCTTCTTCGGTCATCGTCAGGTTCACAAAGAAAGATATTTCAAGAGGTTTGTATAACTGAGTATAGACATGTAGAGGGCGTGCTTAGTTGTTTGGTCATATTTATTAATATAGGTACGAGGACTGTTCAAAAAATACGCGGCCTGACGTCATAAAACAAAATGTACTTTATTTAGAAGTTACAGGTCTGGGACCCCTTCAAAGTACTCTCCTCCCCAACGCACACACTTATCCCAACGGTGTTTCCACTTGTTGAAACAGTCCTGGTACGCTTCTTTTGTAATGTCCTCCAGCTCCTTCGTCGCATTTGCCTTAATCTCGGAAATCGTCTCAGATCTTCTTCCTTTCAAGGGTCTTTTGAATTTGGGGAACAAGAAAAAATCGCAAGGAGCAAGGTCAGGTGAGTAGGGGGGTGGGGAAGAACAGTGATCGAGTGTTTGGCCAAAAACGCACGAGTTCTGAGGCACACATTTCGCAGCAACGCGGTGCATCTTCAATTTTTCGGTCAAAATCTCGTAACAAGATCCAACTGATATCCCACACTCTTCAGCAAGCTCCCTGACTGTCGATTTGCCCGCACCAGGGTGTTGATTTTGTCGACGTGTGGGTCGTCAATTGACGTGGAAGGACGTCCAGGACGCTCATCATCTTCAATGGACTGTCGACCATCCTTAAAACGTTCATGCCACTTGAAACATGCCGTACGCTTCATAGCAACATCACCGTAAGTCGTGTTAAGCATAGCAAAAGTTTTAGTCGCAGATTTTCCAAGTTTAACACAAAATTTCACAGCAAGTCGTTGCTCCTTCAGATCATTCATTCTGAAATCCGCCAAACGAAAAAATCGCACTTCACTTAAAATCGCGTAGCTAATACACAAATGAGGATATCTGCAATCGGGAAATGGCGTCGTAATCAGCTGATCTGTGCAAACCTAGCGACACCAAGCGGATTCCCCTGGAACCAACTGGAGCCGCGCAATTCAAACAGTCCGCGTATTTTTTGAACAGACCTCGTATAAAGGTGTTCCTTTGTATTGGTTTATTTTGGGTTTAAGTTGTTGTATAAGTAAGGCTTCTTTAATTTTGTGTTTGTTTATATTTGTTTCTTTATTTTGTATTTGAGTGTTTTCTATGGTTATGTTATGTTTATTTGATTTGCAGTCTTCGAAAACGTCTGGAGGTAACATTTTGTGTTCTTTGAATCTGGTTTCCATTTTTCTACTTGTTTCTCCAATATAGAAGTCGTGGTAGTTATCACATTGTATTTTATAAATAATGTTGGTGTGGTGTTTGTCAGTGTAGTTTTTACATAGTATAGACCTCAGTTTTGTGCCTACTTTTAAATAAATTTGGTATTAACTGGAATGTCATATTTTGTTATTTTTCTGATTATATAAACATCGAAGCACGCCCTCTACATACCTACACTCAATTACACAACCCCCTTCAAACATGTGGTCAGCTATCGGTCAGTTTCCTCTTTCTTTCTTTGTGAACCTGACGATGACCGAAGAAGGTCAAAACGTTGTTCGCTCCTTTACATAAAATTTTTGTTTCAACCCAAACCAGCCGTTTTTACATATATACATATAACTTATTGTTATGATATTTGTTGTAAGGAACATTGGGAACGAGAGTTTAGAAAGGTGACAAGGTTTTTCCTCAGTCACTAAACATTTAAGGATTAGAAACTCCAAATCATTAGAAATTTACTGGAGTGAGCCGGTGTGGCACGTTATAATCCGAGATATAAGAAATGTGCCCAAGGTAAGAAACAAAAGGAATACAAAAAAATAAGAATTCAACTGTGAGAAAAAAACGAGGGAAGCGAAAGATGTGAGAGAGAACGAATAAAACAAGCGAAGTTATGAAAGAAAACAATATGCTGTCAGTTAGAAATAAAATATGTTTATATATATATATATATATTATTAAATACCACTAATAAATAGTTATTTGTTATGTTTACATTGGTATGAATTACTTCTTGCCAGGAATAAATACAGTTATGTAATGTTGATGGGAAGAAGAAAATGTGGAAGTATAACATGATCGTAAACAAAGTGGTGTCAGAAGTGGGATTCATCAATTAATTAAGAATCGTAAACCAACAATAACAAAATTGTTTGAAATTGGAATAATATTAACGAAAGCCGACAAGGATAACACTTTGTGACAAATTTTACTGTTTCTTGTTCCTGGACAGAAATGTGTTATTTCCCAATTGCTTATACCAGAAGTAAATGGAAAAGACCTATTTTTATCTTCAAACTTTGCTTTTATGACCTGGGAGTGTATAACGAAAACATGATGGGAGACTATATTTGGGGGCTGATACGTGAAAGTGATTTACATTACAGTCGCAAATCTCGAAAAACTACTCACTTCTAAACATTTTTATAACTTTAGTATAAATACGTGTAAATCTTGATTCATATGTTGTTTTATTCAGACCTTATGTAAATAAAAATGTGCAAATTTGCCTGTTTTTACATATAAAATAGGTTAATTTCTAAATTTCATTTTCCAGGTCACAAAAGCAAAGTTTGAAGGGAATAATGATCATTTTCTGTACTTTTACAACATAAGCAATTAAGAAATAACACACACTATCCAGGTACTAAATTTGTGTTGCATAGTGTTATCAACACTATGAACTGATTAAGTTTATTTTTTGTTCTAGCTGTACCAGTGGTTCAGTTAAATCTTACTTGTTATTGGTTGTATGTCTCATTGTTAAAAGTAGATAATTAACACTAGCATGAATGGGAATTAGAAATCAATGACAATTAGTAAGCTGGTAAATAAATGTAGAGAACTACAACATGCAATAGTGATTGTGAAAAAACAACATGAAGTCTTAATTGAGGTAGGAGTCACAAAACATGATTTTTTTCTAACATTGAGCTTAATAAAATACAAGAATTGTGAGTGGTATTTAGTGAAGGTTAAGATGGTAATAATTTAAAACTTGCTGAGATAGAGTCATAAGTGAAGTATTTAAAACTGAGAAAAAGTTAGATCTTGAGTTAGAAGATAGGCTCAATTGGAGTTGTTGATGAGGGAAAGACTGGATAATACTTGTGATAGGAATGGCATGCTTGATTGGTTTGGTTCATTTTGGATTTCGCGCAACGCTACTCGAGGACTATCTGTGCTAGCCGTCCCTAATTTAGCAGTGTAAGTCTAGAGGGAAGGCAGCTAGTCATCACCACCCACCGCCAACTCTTGGGCTACTCTTTTACCAACGGAAAGTGGAATTGAACGCCCCCACGGCTTAAAGGGCAAGCATGTTTGGTGTGACGGGGATTCGAACCCGCGACCCTCGGATTACGAGTCGAGTGCCTTACCCAACTGTTTTTTTTTTTTATTAAAGGTACTGTAGATTTGTTTCTCTATCCTTTTGAAAAATTGCAAAAGTAGAGAAATGGTACCCACAGGATATGGTGATTCCTACTGTAACGTATTACAAGATATGGTGATTCCTACTACAACATATCACAGGATATGGTGATTCCTACTCTAACGGATTTACTATTATATATTTATTTTCATATCGGTGTTTGCTTCAATTAAATATATATTTAGAAATTCGTGTAATTTATATTGTTAAATCTGTATTGCGAAATTCTCGCCTATTCACTAAAATTGTAGAAGATTCTCGAGTGTAAGAATGAACAATATACTCTGTGTGTGTACGTAAAAACTAGTGATTTCTAGTATTGTGGCCTCAGCTAAAATTTCTAGAAACTCTCCTCTCAAGCTTATAAAAAGTAACCAGTGCAAAGCGAAGAGGCAATATGTATTGTTGGTTTGCTACAGTTAGTATACTATACATTCCAAAAGCTATAACTGTGATTAACGCTTATTAATAGAGAAACTACAGATATTCGACCAGAAAAGTTTATAGTTTTCAAACATTACAAACTGTTTCACTTCAGTAGATTAGCTTCGGATGTCAGCATGTCAACAAAAAAGATGTATAACTTTAGCTGTGAAAATCTCACATGTGATCAGCGAAGAGTTAGCTAGCTCTCCATTAAGTGACGTGTAACAGTATTAACTCAGAAGTAATTCGCTCTTCATAAATCGTCGTTAAAATATTCAGTTTGAGACCAGATAGGACACTCCGTATAGTTTTCAAACATTGCAAACTGTTTCACTTCAGTAGATTAGCTTCGGACGTTAGTATGTCAACAAAAAATATGTATAACTTTAGCTGTGAAAATCTCACATGTGATCAGCGAAGAGTTAGCTAGCTCCCAATTAAGTGAAGTGTAACAGTATTAACTCAGAAGTAATTCGCTCATCGCAAATCGTCGTTAAAATATTCAGTTTGAGACCAGATAGGACACTCCGTATTGTTTCGAAGTTTGTGGATCTTTTGTATATAAATCATTATTTGTTATAACCCGTTATTATTAATTGTATTATTGTATCACAGAGCGGCTGGTGTGGGTATTCACACTTTTCCTAGGAAGGTCGAAACGTTCTTCTCTGCTTTATTAGTTAAAGTGTTAATACCCATAACAGCCTTTCTGAGACACATTTTTACTTCAAGTAGGTTTCTCGTCATCAAGTAGTTGTATTATTGTTTGTATATTAAAATATATTAGTCTTAAGAAAGAAAAACACGTGTATGAATCTTGTTGGCAAGAATCACATTTTTGATAAATCTCGACAATTAATTAACTTCTCAATTTAAATTAGAATTTAACTCAGTTTTAAGCAACTTGAAATTGTGAAACGTAACATAATACATAGGGACTCCTTGGAGATGGATTGTAACACTACATTACCTGGAAAGATGTTAGCAGTAAGACCGAAAGCAAAGAATAATTAAAGTATTTACTGAAATAATATATTTTATAGACGTGTGAATAAAGTCCAGAAGGTTAGTGCAGAAACCTCAAAGAGTCATGAAGAATGGGGATTTAACAGAACATGGAACAATACTGCATGAGTTGCTAGTTGAATGAATTGGAGGATCTAACTCTCGATTCAGTGACAAGACTGTAGATTGGATGTTGCAAGATCAAGTTTTGAAAAACAAATTACCAAAACAGTTGCTAATATGTTTTAATGATGAGAAGCCAACAAATAGAGGTGAGAAAGTAAGTGGATGAATACGTAGTGACGAGGAAACATACAGGTTGAAAGTAAGTGGATGAATACGTAGTGACGAGGAAACATACAGGTTGAAAGTAAGTGAAAATCAAGCTAGTGGAACTACTTTCCTCAAACAAATAATAGTGGATCAAAAATCCGTGAGGATTGTGAGAAAAAAATAATGATTTTATAAATATGGAAATAAACTACAAACCTCTGTCAAAATGTTTTACACGTGACCAAGTTGAGCATGCTAGTTCACTTTGGTTGGGAGGAAATATTCGATAACTGTAGAGAGTTTGTTTGTTTGTTTTGAATTTCGCAATTCTTGGGATACTCTTTTACCAACGAATAGTGGGATTGACCGTCACATTATAATGCCCCCATGGCTTAAAGGGCGAGCTTGTTTGGTGCGACGGGGATTCGAACCCGCGACCCTCACATTACTAGTCGAACGCCTTAACCCACCTGGCCATGCCAGGCCGATAAGATCAGAAGATAAGAGAGCACCGCAAGCTGAAACACTTATGAATATATTATGATAATAGTGTTATAGCTTATCATGCAACTAATATTCAAACGTATATATTCACGGAAGCTATTATAAAAGAAAAAAGACATACATTTATTTACTGCAGCTTAGTGTATCTAGAATAATCACTAAATAAAAATAGGGAATTGTAAATTTTTAATAGAGTTGGTCTCTGAAATCTAGTTAATTAGCACTGGATCGTAGGATATACTCCTTGAAAAAGGATATACTCCTTAAAAAAAATACGGAATTTTTTCCGTATTTTCAGAATATTCTCAGCTCTTGTTTTCAACAACATCAAGAAAATAGTTCAGTCAAAGTAAGTATAATTTGAGTTTCTGACAAGCTATAGGTTCTTTAGATTATTATGTTGGCCTCATATAAACAATTTGGAACAAAAAAACAACATTCTTATAACAAAGTGTTCCTTAATGTAATATCATTTCACACTTGTTACCTCGAGATAACAATTATTACATAATTCCTAATATCTATAAATAACATTTGTCTTGTAGTTCGTTTGGTTTCTTTTGAATTTCGCGCAAAGCTAGTCGAGGGCTATCTGCGCTAGCCTTCCTAATTTAGCAGTGTAAGACTAGAGAGAAGGCAGCTAGTCATCAACACCCACCGCCAAGTCTTGGGCTACTCTTTTATCAACGAATAGTGAGATTGCCCATCACATTATAACGCTCCCATGGCTGAAAGGGCGAGCATATTTGATGTAACGAAAGTTCGAATTGTCTTTTGGTAACGCCCGTTCATCTAGTAGCCTAGCAATAAGACTATGGTCTGATATCGCTGTCTTAAATAAGAAAGTAATAATTTAAATAACAGCTTGGAATGAATTTTGTAAATTTATATAAAAGTCACGAACTTTGGCATAATACCACTACTTATTAATACATATGAAAGCCAGATGTCACTCTGTGTGTGTTTAACACTGATGTTATGCAAGACTAGTTATGTATAAAAAAGAAATTAAAGGTTCGTAAATCTAACTCCATGTAGAATTTTAACTCCACTTAGCACGAATAGGTAACTTGTAGCTGACTTTACATAATCTTATAAAAGTATCATAACTTATTTTGTTTACTTAAACCCTTGTATTATTTCTGGAGTTGGCGATGGGTGGTGATGACTAGCTGCCTTCCCTCTAGTCTTATACTGCTAAATTAGAGACGGCTAGCGCAGATAGCCTTCGTATAGCTTTGCTCGAAATTCAAAACAAACCAAACCAAAAATGTCTTTCTGTTATATTTCCAGCAACAAATTGTGAAAGGGGTGTTGATCAAGATGTTAGGAAAGTTTTATTATTGTTTTTGCTACAAGGGTGCGTTTTCATCACTCGCAATAGTTTAACGATTCGTCGTTTGAATTATTAATAAAGTCTTGCGACGAAGCAGTTTCAATTTGTGAAAAATGAATGTATTTGCGATGAAGGCAGGAACTGCTTTTAAACAATGAGAACAATTTTCAAATATAATTTATTTATTTTTTTTCACGCTGCTTGAGAGAAACAAAACAATAAAAGTTTCAGCATGTATTGTAGAAAGGACTTAACAGAACAGATGCAATATATGAACGCGAAATTCTGGAATTCGAAGAAAAGCTAAAAACACGCAATATTGTTTTCAATGTTTTAATGTTATAAAGTAGAGAGCTTCTGAGAACCAATGTTAAACTTGTCTCTTTCTTTTTATATTTCGGCCCCCCAGTGGTATAGCGTTATGTCTGGGGACTTAGAACGCGAGAAACCGGATTTCGATTTACATATTTGTCAGAGCGCAGATAGCCCATTGTAAAGCTTGATTAAAAGCATACTTTTCTACTTTACCATTCAGGCACATCGCCCGTTTATAGCTTCAGTACACAAAGGGTTAATAACTATTTGCTTGCGTTAATAAAGTGACGTGTCGCCACTGATCTGAGTTGAGACGACATGTTTAACATCTTCAGTGCATTCCAAGTGTTCACCTCTTGCAAACTTTCTATATTTTGTTACTGTCTGAGCTTGAAGTCATGAAACTTTTAAATTATATTTAAAATCTAGACAATCTACTCCACATAAAAAACTGATGTTATGTAAGCAAGATTCTCAAAGAAACTTAGAATGTCCTGAATTCTATATGTATTAAACCACTTTGGTACGGCAACCCTAAATCAGTTCAGGTGACAAAGATTAGTTTTAATATTAAACACATGGGTTAAAGTGTGTTTCGATTGTAAACACCAGAGCTTTAAAGTGTTTAAAAAGTTTAATACACGTTTAGATTGTAAACACCAGAGCTTGAATGTGTTTAAAAGTTTAACACATGGTTAGATTGTAAACACCAGATCTTTAATGTGTTTAAAAGTTTAACACATGGTTAGATTGTAAACACCAGAGCTCTAATGTGTTTAAAAGTTTAACACATGGTTAGATTGTAAACACCAGATCTTTAATGTGTTTAAAAGTTTAACACATGGTTAGATTGTAAACACCAGAGCTCTAATGTGTTTAAAAGTTTAACACATGGTTAGAGTGTGTTTATTTTGTGAATACCAAAAAAATTACACCGTCCCAAACTAGTAGAGACCTACGTAAAATAACTCACAACAGCAATTGCTGCCAAATACACTTACACTAGTACTGACTAGTACTGACTTAGGAGACAGAACACTTATGCAATCAGACATTTTCAACTGATATATTTTCTTTGCAGGTTTTGCTGGTATTCAACATTCTTTACCCAACAGTGTTAAATTTGATTATTAGAGTATTCAATAAAAAACAGATTCATTAAAAATAACTATTTAAGGTATTTATATTTCATTAAAATAGGACATTACTGGTGGGGGTTAATACTTAGTCCACCGCGTGGTCCCAACATGTAATCAGTACAATTTCTTTAATGAACAATAAATCATACAGTGAGATTACAATGAAAAGACACAGACTTCTGAATAAGGAAGATTTGAAAAAATTGTTGGCTTTTAAAACAGGTCCAACATTTGTAGCCATTAAAGTGGAATTCAAAGATATTTGTTTGTTTTATTTCTAGCCAGCATATTGGTTTTTCATAAAAGCCTTTTACACTGAAACCTGCGATGTTGGACAGTAGTGTATGGTCCCACTGAATTTGATTGACAAGGAAGGATATAGGATCGCGTACTGTAAGATCTTATCTATATGAAGCGATATAAACATCACTTGTGCAAAGTGAAAACATTATTATAAGAATAATTATTTCTTCGTAAAGACTTGACGTAAGATTAATAAGATAAGCTGACATGCTTCGATAATTCCACAAGGATTTCTTATTTGAATCAAGAGATTGCTTGTGCATTAGTCTGTCAATTAGAACGTGTATAAGATATTGAGTAACACATGTCAGATAATACACAAGGGATATTTGAAAAATTACTAGATGGAGCTTTTTCTAGTTTGGACACTAATACTGATTCATGAGTCAAGGATGATGTAACACGTTTAGCACGACTTCTTTAAGTTTGAGTAAGTAATTTATAGATAATGGTAGAATATGTGTAGCATAGTTTGTTTATAATAAAAATAGGCTTTGCATCGTGATTATGAGTTTGTAATCCAGAATGTTTTCAAGAAGTCAGAGTGATTGGAAATGTGTTACGTGCGTGAGTGTTATTTTGCATAATTTGTTCAATAAACTACAGCCTACAGTGAAAAATAAACCTTTGTGAGTTTGAAAACCAGTGCTTGCGTTCGAGC